>NC_057394.1:55058517-55339145 GCF_019320065.1 Cervus canadensis
CAAAAGATTCTAAGGAGTCACCACTATGTGCTCCAGGGACTCAAGTCCTAATTAAAGTCTGGAAAGATGGGTCCCCAAAAGATCAACTCCAGCCCACATGGAAGGGCCCCTACCCTGTAATACTTTCTATCCCCACAGTGGTCAAGGTACCAAGACATGACTCCTGGATTCACTACTCACGAGTCAAGCCATGGAAGAAAACAGAAGAGGACACTCAGTACACCTAAGAGCCCCTGGGAGAGCTCAGATACCTATTCAGAACTACAAATGAGTGCTGTTGTAATGAACATTGCCAAAATTAAGTTTCTGGTGATAAGATTTCTCAGGACTGCTCTCAAGAGCCAATACAGCTTGGCAGGGGTTGTGCTCCAAAATAGACAGGAGATGGATCTCCTGATCCCTGAACAAGAAGGGACTTGAACCATCCTAGTAATGGGAACTTTGAGTTGGCTAATGCCTCTCCTAGTCCTTATTATGCCATATTGATGCTGCTTATGATCGCTCCATGTAGTATCAATTGTCTAACCCGTTTTGTCTCTGCCCAGGTCAACAAGCTACAACATGCAGTGACAGTTCAACAAGGATATATAAAACTAGAGCCGACCACAGAAAATATCATTCACCTTTAGATGGATACCGCTACAAGGACTCTGAGACCTGAGACTAGCAAGAGCGGGAGGCCCAATGCCCCTTGCCATCCCAGCTCAGCAGGAAGTAGCCAGAGATACCTTGGCGACCCTACTCCCAAAGAACTGGGCCTCCATCTCTTGAGGGGGTAATGTGAGGTAGCTAGAATAGGAAAAAGGAGTCCAGAATGACAGTGGCTAAAAGACAAGGAAGGGAAAAACCCATGAAAATAGAACAAAGGAAGGTACAAGGACTGGAGTGAGGACCTAGGTAGAGCAAAGAGCACTCCTGGCTAGCCCAGTTTACATAGGGCAGGCCCAGGGGGAGAAGAAAGCATATACAAAGAGGAGCCAAAGGGCTGGGCTCTCTCTCTCTTCTCTTTGCATCTTTTGGGTTGGCAATACACCTCAAGGAAGTATTTTCCTTTATTTTATAAATAAAACTGAGCTGTAACATGGAGCTGTAACACTGGTCCATCCAAGAGCTGTAACACTGGTCTGTCTGAGAGCTGTAACACTGGTTCATCTGAGGGCTGTAATGCTGATCCATTGCTTCAAATGTTTGTTGAGACAGAACCAAGGAAATTACACACTCCCCCGACAAAGTCATGAGTCAAGCAAAAATATGCAGATCAATACTAGAAAATATATAAAACTGCTGCAATCCCCACCTTTTTGTTGTTCTTCGCTCAATCTCAGTGTCTATGCTGACAGATTTGTATCTCTATCCTTTACAATAAACTTTGTGTTCATGTTTCCAAGTTTGTGGAATTCATTCTTTGACTCTGCAAATAGAACTCAGTTTCCCATTTCAATATTTTGGCCACCTGATGCAAAGAGCCTACCCTGAGGCTGGTAAAGGCCCTGATGCTGAGAAAGAGTGAAGGCAGAAGGAGAAGGGGATGACAGATGGCTGGATGGCATCACCGAGTCATTGGACATGAGTTTGAGCAAGCTCTGAAGATGGATGGTGAAAGACACAGAAGCCCGTCACGCTGCATTCCGTGGGGTAGCAAAGAGTGGGAAACAACTGCAGAACTGAACAACAACAACAACATCTGAAGGCTTGCCTGTCCTGCCAGCTTTTCCCAGAGCCCAGAGCACCCCCTTCCTGATCTCTACACTGAACTCCTTGGAGTTGGAGGTGAATAGTGACCTCATCCTTGTAGCGGTATGATGGCAAGTGACAGTTGGCAAGAAAGAACCTAAAATTCAGTGGGAACAGGTATAAGATTAATTTATCTTATTTCCTCAGGAGACTAAGGCTACTCCATGTAAAAGTCTCCAGTACATCTCAGAAGAAAGAGTCTTGAGTTAACTCTGGAAGTGTGTGTTTGCATATGTAAAGGTTATTTGGACCATGACTTTGGAGATTTTTCTACATTATAAAAATTTGACTCAAGATTTAATCCCTGGAGATTTATCTGTTTTCCAAAGGTTAGAGTAAGGATACAGATTTACCACGTATCCAAGGAAACAGTGTAAGAAAAAACAAAGAGGTAAAATGGTCTTTTTGCTCTTTCTAAATGAAAATAAAGTTTTATTTATCCTTACAAGTTCTATGAAAAACAAATTATATGAATATAAAATAGCATGATAGGATTTATTATTTCTGACAAAAGAGAGTAGATAAAATTTTCTCTCATCCTCCTAATAAATACAGTTGAGAAATCCAGACAATATACAGCAGCATAGAAGTGACTCAAACAAGGAAGTAAGAAGAAAGAAAGCTAGCTTTTTTCAGAGAATCGTAGATTCTTATATGGACCTTAAACTAAATGAAAGACTAAGTATCACTTTTTTTTTTTTTTTTTTAAGAACATACCCAAACATAAACCACATCATACTCTTTCTATAGGCAGATAATATCTAACACAAAATTATTTTAAGATTTTTTTTTTTAACCCCCAAATTGTACTTAATATACCAAGCAGGCCTCTGTGGGGCTCCTGGACAAAAATATTTGTTTCCCTTATTTTTATTTATTTATTTGGTTACAGGAAATAGCCTTCATTCAGGCTCCATGACCTTTGGGCAGATTCAAGCAGTCATTAATTAGGGAGGGGAAGGGATATGAGAAAAGCAAGAAATAGTCACGAGAAATAGTAGTGCAAGCTTGGGGCAAAGTCCTCTTTCCCCATCAAGAGATACACACAACAATACCGTTGAGCTATTTTGCAGATACTGAAATAGCCTCCAGAGAGGAGAAGTTAAGGATGAAAAATGGCATGCTGTGCACAGGCGCATAGACTGCAGACCAGTTAAAACCTGAAGGTTGATGTTGCTGACTCCTACTTCTGTCGCCACCAAGCAATGAGAATGTTCACTAGCTGATCAGGCCCTGACCTCTTTGAACCATTACTATAAAACTTCTCACTAACCTCTCCAGGTTGGGCCACGTGTTATTGAGGGCTTTAACCCACTTTGGCCCCTTTCCTGGCAAAGCAATACAGCTCTTCATCTCTACTTCACCCCAAAATCTGTCTGATATTTAATTCTGTGTCAGCGTACAGGGACATAATTTGTCTTATTTGACAAGTTTAACTAAAGCATTCATCTATTTCTCTCTTAATCAGCTAACTCTTATTTTTATTTTCCATTTTCATGAAAAAGTTAAAAATATCCCTTCCTTGTAATTTTCACTTTCAATTTCCAAACCTTATGGAAGACTTTTCTTGCTTTAAAAACATGTACACTTTGTGAGATGTTTTAGGGCTTTTGTTATTACTACAAAGCTCAAACAAAGTGCTTAAGAAGGTTATTGTGTAGAGTGCCTGGCTGACCAAAGGTAACTTAATACTTTTAAGAAGGTGATACTTATCCCGGGGCAAGTCCTTGAATCTTTTGTTTCAAATCGGTTGCCAACATTTGTGATCCTAGAAAACATCACTTTTTTTTTTTTTTTTAAACTGGAGTGTGATTGATTTACAATATTGTGTTAGTTTCTGCTGTACAACAAAATGATTCAGTCATTGTATAAATAGAGACCCTCCCTCTTGGACCTCCATCCCACTCACACCCATCCCACTCATTTAGGTCATCACAGAGGCCCAAGCTGAGGTCCTTCACTGAGGTCGCTCACTGAGGTCCCCCACCAAGCTCAGGGACCTCACTGCTACCTATTTTACAACAGCAGTGTGTGGATGTGTCAATTTTAATGTGTTCCTACTTCTCTTCTTTTGGTGAACTTTACAGAATTTAGAGTAAATATACCAAAACCCTCTAAGAATCTGGATTTTCCTGGACACTGGTAGCCTGCAAGGACTTCACTGGTGGCTCAGTGGTAAAGAATCCACCCACACTTCAAGAGACTCAGGTTTGATCCCTGGGTTGGGAAAATCACAAAAATATAAAACCATTCTCTATTGTTTTGAACAATTAAATTGTCATCAAATAAAGCATCATCCAACATATACTATTTAAACACAGTTAAGTCTCCTACATGTAAATGTTCAAGTTGCAGATTATCAAACATATGAATGAATGTGTATTCATATGCCCAATCATGTAAGTTCTTTCTATTTGAGGAGGCACTGTTTGTTTTTGAGGCACAAGGGCTGGGTATAGAATAGTACACAAAGATCACAACAGTCATACAGAGATTGTAACCCAGTGCTACGATGTCATCTATGATGAGGAAAAAAAAAAACTACCCAGATGTCACTGGATTGCGTTTTCAAGAGGATAGATAGAACTGAATTGCATCCAACAAGGAATCAAACCCTGTGCCATGAACGTCAGGCATGAGTGAAATAGGAACTTGCCCTTCATCTCTTATTGCTGAGGATCTTTCAGCTCTACCATCTCTCACCTCCTCTCCCTCCTCCAGTCAGTAAACTCTTCTTTCCTGTTCACTTGATGCTGCCTCTTGCATGCCAGCTTTTATAGTGTACACATGAACTTAACCATCATGGTTTACTCTTTAGCTTGCCACACACACATAACTCCTCACACCATAATTCATATCCATATAAATGTAACAACATGGTTACATTTCTATGCAAATGATACAGCTGTCCTGCTTATACTGAAAATACAGTAATTTTTTTCCTCATAGGAAGATACAAAGTCCATGAGTTATGTTCACTCTTCTGATGTCCTGTAACTGTGATGTAAGTTAACACGTGTTATACAATAAAATGAAGAGAGAAAATTTGCTTGCAATAGAGCAAAATATGTTTGCTATATGCACATACACACACACACAAAGATATAGTCATAAGATAAGGGTAGCAGATATAAAGATATAAATACTATCATTGATGAAATGCAAGGTGGAAGATATTACCAGGTACGCAGGCATCCTGAATACACGAACAGAATAACAGATGTGGTGAGACAACTGCAAGCTTCACTCCACAAAGGAAAAATCTGCTCTTAAAAAATCAACAGCATACCAGACTCATGCAGAATTGCAGTAAGAAAGAGGAAGTATGTGTAATGTGGACTAAGAAGGTCAGTGATGCTAATTTTAGTTGAATTCTTCTGAAAACAGAAAGAAGTACGTAGTAAGTGTTCACTCAACATTCTAACACCATCTTTTTTACTGCACCTTGCTTACGTCCTCGTTTTAGAATTCTAGAATACAACTCTAATAAAGCAAAGACACTATAAACAAGATAAAAACAAGTTAACAATTTTAGTTCCAGTGATCTCTTACTCACTCAAATACTGTCTCCCTACTGAACAGCACTGAAATACTGTACACTGTTGGGTAAGTCCTTTATATATTCTTCTTTCACCTACTGTTGCCAAATAAATTATAAATAGATTAAAAAAGAAAAATACAAATCTCTTCCAAATATTAGTGAAATATTATTAACAGAAAGGACCCTTATTTATTACTCTGTAATATTTAATGCATGTTGTACTACAAATTATTGGCGGGCTGCATACATTTAAGTTGAATATCAAAAAATATGTTAATCTTAAGCTTAATTATGAAATATGTTTGCTGACTTTACACAGCTGTTTCAGTTCAGTTCAGTTGCTCAGTCGTTTCTGACTCTTTGCCATCCCGTGGATTTCAGCACACCAAGCTTCTCTGTCCATCACCAATTCCTGAACTTACTCAAACTCATGCCCATAGAGTTGGTAATGCAACCCAAAAATCTCAATCTCTGTTCTCCCCTTCTCCTCCTGCCTTCGATCTTTTCCATCACCAGGGTCTATTTCACTGAGCTGGCTCTTTGCATCAGGTGGCTAAAATGTTGGAGCTTCAGCTTCAGCATCAGTCCTTCCAATGAATATTCAGCACTGATTTCTTTAAATTGACTGGATTGATCTCCTTGTAGTCCAAGGGATTCTCAAGAGTCTTCTCCAACACCAAAGTTCAAAAATATCAATTTTTCAGTGCCCGATTTCCGTTATAGTCCAACTCTCACATCCAAACATGACTACCAAAAAAAACATAGTTTGACTAGATGGACCTTTGCTGGCAAAGTATTGTCTCTGCTTTTTAATATGTTGTCTATGTTTGTCATAGCTTTTCTTCCAAGGATCAAGCATCTTTCAACTTCATGGCTGCAGTCACCATCTGCAGTGATTTTGGAACCCAAGAAAATAAAGTCTGTCACTGTTTCCATCGTTTCCCCATCTATTTGCCATGAAGTGGCGGGACCTATTATCATGGTCTTAGTTTTATGAATGTTGAGTTTGAAGCCAGCTTTCTCACTTTCATCAAGAGGATCTTCAGTTCCTCTTCACTTTCTGCCAGAAAGGTGGTGTCATCTGCATATCTGAGGTTATTGATATTTCTCCCGGCAATCTTGATTCCAGCTTGTGCTTCATCCAGCCTGGCATTTCACATGGTGTACTCTCCATATAAGTTAAATAAGCAGCTTTGACATACTCCTTTCCCAATCTGGAACCAGTCTGCTGTTCCATGTCTGGTTCTAACTATTGTTTCTTGACCTGCATATAGATTTCTCAGGAGGCAGGTAAGGTGGTCTGGTATTCCCATCTCTGGAAACATTTTCCACAGTTTGTTGTGATCTACACATTCAAAGGCTTTGACATAATCAATAAAGCAGCAATATATGTTTTTCTGGAACTCTCTTGCTTTTTTGATGATCCAGAGGATGTTGGCAATTTGATCTCTGGTTCCTCTGCTTTTTCTAAATTCAGCTTAAACATCTGGAAGTTCACAGATCATATACTGTTGAAGCCTGGCTTGGAGAATTTTGAGCATTAATTTGCTAGGGTGTGAGATAAGTGCAATTGTGCAGGAGACTGACCATTCTTTGGCATTGCCTTTTTTTTTTTGGGATTAGAATGAAAACTGACCTTTTCCAGTCCCTTGGCCACTGCTGAATTTTCCAAATTTGCTGGCATATTGAGTGCAGCACTTTCACAGCATCATCTTTGAGGATTTGAAATAGCACAACTGGAACTCCATCGCCTAGACTAACTTTGTTTGTAGTGATGCTTCACCTTCTAGGATGTCTGGCTCTAGGTGAGTGATCACACCATCATGGATATCTGGGTCATGAAGACCTTTTTCGTATAGTTCTGTGTATTCTTGCCACCTCTTCTTAATATGTTCTGCTTCTATTAGTTCCATACCATCTGTCCTTTATTGTGCCCATTCTTTGCATGAAATGTTCCCTTAGTATCTCTAATTTTCTTGAAGAGATCTCTCATCTTTCCCATTCTATTGTTATCCTCTATTTCTTTGCATCGGTCACTAAGGAAGACTTTCTTATCTCTCCTTGCTCTTCTTTGGAACTCGGCATTCAAATAGCTATATCTTTCCTTTTCTCCTTTGCCTTTAGTTTCTCTTCTTTTCTCAGTTATTTGTAAGTCCTCCTCAGACAACTATTTTGCCTTTTTGCATTTATTTTTCTTGGGAATGGTCTTGATCACTGCCTCCTATACAATGTCATAAACCTCCACACATAATTCTTCAGGCACTCTGTCTATCAGATCTAATCCCTTGAATCTATTTGTCACATCCACTGTATTTTATTTAGGTCATACCTGAATACTGTAGTGATTTTCCCTACTTTATTCAGTTTAAGTCTGAATTTGGCAATAAGGAGTTCATCATCTTAATGACAGTCAACTCCTCGTCTTGTTTTTGCTGACTGTATAGAGCTTCTCCTTACTTGGCTGCAAAGAATATAATCAATCTGTTTTCAGTATTGGCCACTTGGCAATCTCTGTTTGTAGAGTCTTTTCTTATGTTTTTGAAAGAGGGTGTTTGCTATGACCAGTGTGTTCTCTTGGTAAAACTTTACTAGCCTTTGCCCTGCCTCATTCTATACTTCAAAGCTAAATTTGCTTGTTACTCCAGGTATCTCCTGACATCCTACTTTGCATTCCAGTTCCCTATGATAAGAAGGATATCTTTTTTTGGGTATTAGTTCTAGAAGGTCTTGTAGGTCTTCATAGAACCATTTAACTTCAGCTTCTTCAGCATTACTGGTCAGGGCATATACTTGGATTACCGTAATATTGAATCATTTGTCTTGGAAATGAACAGAGATTATTCTGTCATTTTTGAGAGTGATTAAGATTGATTTAAGCATTTCATATTTATTTGAAATTACACTTTGATTTTGAAATATTTTAGAAATATCCATACATTTTAGCTAATTTGTACAAATTAATTTTCCAAAAATTTATTTCTTTTGGAATATAAACTAGAAACTTATTCCAAACAAATTAAAACAAATTGTATCAGTTTTTTTTTTTTACTTTAAAATTGATATTTTTTAATGTTTTATCTCCTAATTAATTTAAATATGGTCATTTATAATGAACTTATTGAGACTGAAATTGATTGGAATACTTCAGGCAAACCAATATCTATACTGTATACATTTTGTGTCTATAATTTGAAAATTGGGCTTCCTAGGTGGCACTAGCGGTAGAGAGCCTGCCTGACAATGCAGGAGAAGTAAGAAATGAGGGTTCCATCACTGGGTCAGGAAGATACATTGGAGAAGGGCATGGCAATTTACTCCACTACTCTTGCCTGGAATATCCCATGGAAAGATGAGCCTGGAGGGCTATAGTCCACAGGGTCCCACAGAGTCGGACATGACCGAAGCAATTTAGCATGCATTCATGCATTTGAAAATTAAAGCCAGTTGTTCCTTGAGGCAAACAATGTTAACAGTTCTTTAAAAATAATTTTAGGTTTAAAATAGACAATATAAGAGATCAATATTGTAAATATATAATAGATTTATATTATATGTTTTGAAAATATCATTCAGTTCAGTTCAGTTCAGTCGCTCAGTCGTGTCCCACTCTTTGTGACCCCATGGATTGCAGCACACCAGGCCTCCCTGTCCATCACCAACCCCTGGAGTTCACCCAAACTCATGTCCATCGA
This sequence comes from Cervus canadensis, assembly GCF_019320065.1. NCBI lineage: Eukaryota > Metazoa > Chordata > Mammalia > Artiodactyla > Cervidae > Cervus > Cervus canadensis. The sequence goes on from NC_057394.1 coordinate 55,067,485, forward strand.
GTCGGTGATGCCATCTAGCCATCTCATCCTCTGTTGTCCCCTTCTCCTCCAGCCCTCAATCTTTCCCAGCATCAGGGTCTTTTCAAATGAGTCAGCTCTTCACATCAGGTGGCCGAAGTATTGGAGTTTCAGCTTCAACATCAGTCCTTCCAATGAACACCCAGGACTGATCTCCTCTAGGATGGACTTGTTGAATCTCCTTGCAGTCCAAGGGACTCTCAAGAGTCTTTTCCAACACCACAGGTCAAAAGCATCAATTCTTCTTCACTCAGCTTTCTTTATAGTCCAATTCTCACATCCATACATGATCACTGGAAAAACCATAACCTTGACTAGACAGACCTTTGTTGGCAATGTAATGTCTCTGTTTTTTAATATGCTGTCTAGGTTGGCCATAACTTTCCTTCAAAGGAGTAAGTGTCTTTTAATTTGATGACTGCAGTCACCATCTGCCATTATTTTGGAGCCCAGAAAAATAAAGTCAGCCACCATTTCCACTGTTTCCTCATCTATTGGCCATGAAGTGATGGGACCAGATGTCATGATCTTAGTTTTCTGAATGCTGAGTTTTAAGCCAACTTTTTCACTCTCCTCTTTCACTTTCATCAAGAAGCTCTTTAGTTCTTCACTTTCTGCCATAAGGGTGGTGTCATCTGCATATCTGAGGTTATTGATATTTCTCCTGGTAATCTTGATTCCAGCTTGTGTTTCTTCCAGCCCAGCGTTTCTCATGATGTGCTCTGCATATAAGTTAAATATTAAATATTTTCAAAGTTTAATTCTTAATTCTTTAATTAATAGGAAAGCATTATTACTTTCCATTATGTTTCAAATCAAAAGTAATTATTTCTGCATTTATTGAGTCCCTGTCCACTTGTCCATTTTTTATTTTATTTTAAACTAAATACCTTGATTGGACCTCTTGTTAAAATATATTAAAAATCTTGCATAAATAACAATTGATGTTATTTAGTTGATCAGTCCTGTCTGACAGTTTGTGACCCCGTGGGCTGCAGAATGTCATTTCCCTCTCCTTCAGTATCTCCTGGAGCTTGCTCAAACTCATGCCCATTGACTCAATGATGCCATCCAACCATCTCATCCTCGTTGCTCCCTTCTCCTCCTGTCCCCAATCTTTCTCAGCATGAGGATCTTTTCCAGAGTCAGCTCTTCACATCAGGTGGCCTAAATATTGGAGCTTCAGCTTCAGCATCAGTCTTTCCAACAAATATTAGGGTTGATTTCTTTTTAGAGTTGACTGCTTTGACTCCTTGAGGTTCAAGGATCTGTCAACAGTCTTCTCTAGCACCATAATTTGAAAGCATCAATTCTTCAGTGTTCATCCTTCTTTATGATCCAACTCTCACATCTCTACATGACTACTGGGAAAATCATAGCTTTGATCACACTTTGTTGGCAAAGTGATATCTCTGCTTTTCTATACTCTGTCTAGCTTTGTCATAGCTTTTCTACCAAACAGCAAGCATCTTTTAATTTCATGGCCACAATCACCATCTGCAGCGATTTGGAGTCCAAAGAATAAAGTCTGTCACTGTGTCCACTTTTTCCCCTTCTATTTGCCATGAAGTGATGGGACTGGATGCCATGATCTTAGTTTTTTGAATGTTGAGTTTTAAGCAAACTTTTTCACTCTCCTCTTTCACTTACATCAAGAGGTTCTTTAGTTCCTCTTCATTTTCTGCCATTAGAGAGGCATCATCTGCATGTTCTCCCAACAAACTTGATTCCACCCTGTGCTTCATCCAGGCCAGTGTTTCAAATAATGTACTCTGTATATAATTTCAATAAGCATAGTGACAATATATAGCCTTGACACACTCTTTTCCCCATTTGGAACCAATGTGTTGTTCTCTGTCTTCTTGATTTCTTGTCTTCTGTTTCTTCTAGATTTGCATACAGTTTTCTCAGGAGGCTAGTAATGTGGTCTGATATTTCAATCTCTTTAGAATTCTCCACATCTATTGTGAGCCACACTGTCAAAGGCTTTAGTGTAGTCAATGAAGCAGAAGTAGATTTTTTTTTTTCCCCTGGAATCCCATTGCTTTTTCTATGATCCAATGGATGTTAGCAATTTGATTTCTGATGCCTCTGCCCTTTCTAAATCAGGCTTGTATATCTGGAACTTCTTGGCAACATACTATTGAAGCCTAGCTTGAAGTATTTTGAGCATTACATTCCTAGCATGTGAGATGAGCCCAAATGTACAGTAGTTTGAACATTCTTTGGCATTGACTTTCTTTGATATTGGAATGAAAACTTACCTTTTCCTGTCATGTGGCCACTGCTGAGTTTTCCAAATTTGCTGGCATATTGAGTGCAGCACTTTAGGAGCATCATCTGTTAGGGTTTGAAGTAGCTCAGCTAGAATTCCATCACCTTCACTTGCTTTCCTCATAGTGATACTTCCTAAGGCCCATGTGACTTCACACTCCAGGATGTTTGGTGCTAGGTGAGTGACCACATCATCATTGTTATCCAGTTCATAAAGACCTTTGTTTTGTGCAATTATTCTGTGTGTTCTTGCCACTTCTCAATAATCTTTTCTGCTTCTGTTAGGTCCATATGGTTTCTGTCCTTTATTGTGCCATCTTTGCAGGGCATATTCCCTTGATATCTCAATTTTTCTTGAAAAGTTCTCTAGTCTTTCTCATTTTATTGTTTTCCTCTATTTCTTTGCATTATTCACTGCTGAATAATGAAAGCTTAATGAAATAATGAATAAAGAAAATAATAAAGAAAACTTCTTTATCTCTCCTTGCTATTCTTTGAACTCTGCATTCAGATGGATATATCTTTTTTTTTTTTTTCTTTTGCCTTTCTCTTCTCTTCTTTCCTTGAGTATTTGTAAGGCCTCCTCAGACAGCCCTTTTGCCTTGTTGCATTCCTTTTTCTTGAGGATTGTTTTGTTTACCACCTCCTGTACAATGGTATGAACCTCTGTCTATAATTCTTCAGGCACTCTATCAGATCTAATCCCTTGAATCTATTTGTCACTTCTATTATATAATCATAAGGGATTTGATTTAGGTCAGAGCTGAATGGCTTAGTGCTTTCCCCCACTTTCTTCTATTTCAGTCTGAATTTGGCAGTAAGAAGTTCATGATCTGAGCCACAGTCAGCTCCCTGTCTTGTTTGTGCTGACTGTATAGAGCTTCTCCATCTTTGGCTGCAAAGAATATAATCATTCTGATTTCAGTATTGACCTTTCTGGTGATGTCCATGTGTCACAGTAGTCTCTTGTGTGGTTGGAAGAGGAGTCTTGAATAAATAACAATAAAAAGGCCTTAAGTAAAGTGCTGAACCAAAAAGTAGTTAAAGAATGTTTAGCTACCAAACAAGTTAGTGCAGAGTCTCTCTCCCAAGAATCAAGGGCTAGGAACCAAAACCAGGTTTCACCCATTAAAGTGGTAGGTTGCTAAGTATTCCCCTTAAGCTGTTCATGAATAAAACTAACCTTCCCCAAGAGTGAATAGAATTGAAATGTTCTGCTAACTGAGAACTGTATGACTGAAGTAAAATTATTCTTAAAGGTGGAAAAGGGATATATCAGATCAAATAATTTTTCCTGACAATTTTTATCTACAACCTAGTTTGTATATGAGTCTGTAGCACTAACAAACACTGCTACTATGCTCCATTATCATTAAGATCAGAATTTATGTTTGAGGGTTCCTGGAATAGTCAACTAGGTAGCTCATAAAAATAAACATGAAGCCTGTATGAGGAAACTGCCTCCATACTAAGACTCAGAAATCTAATGGCCAAAATTGAAGATAAATAAGAATTTCATCATCAAATATCACAAAACATGTAAGGAAAGACACACAAATCGTTAAAGGAAAAATAGAATTAAGGCAGCAAAACTTCAGATATTATAATTATCATTCCCAGGATATAAATTAAATATATTTAAAATATTGAAGATTATTAAGAATGCTTAAAAAATAAGAGAAATATTCAGCTTTAGTGAAAAACAAAATACCTAGATTATTAATAAAGTCATTAAAATTACAGTCTCATGGGATGTATTGAACAGCAAATTTGGACTGAGCTTGTGGTGTTGAAGAAGACTCTTGAGAGTCCCTTGGACTGCAAGGAGATCCAACAAGTCCATCCTGAAGGAGATAAGTCCTGGGTGTTCATTGGAAGGACTGATGTTGAAGCTGAAACTCCAACACTTTGGCCACCTGATGGGAAGAGTTGACTCACTGGAAAAGACCCTGATGCTGGGAGGGATTGGGGGCAGGAGGAGAAGGGGATGGCAGAGGATGAGATGGCTGAATGGCATCACCGACTTGATGGACATGAGTTTGAGTGGACCCCGGGAATTGGTGATGGACAGGGAGGCCTGGCGTGCTGCGAATCATGGGGTTGCAAAGAGTCGGACACGACTGAGCGACTGAACTGAACTGAACTGAATGAAATAATTAATAATCTGGAGGAAATAGCTAACAATATTATTAAGAAGGAAGTACAGATATATAAACAGATGGAAGATACATAAAAGAGAGATGATCCATAGAAACCTAAACGTGAAGATTCATCACCAAGCATACAGAAAGAAGAATAAATCACAGCTTCACTTAGCAACTATATACAAGCAATGCAAAAGCTAAGAGAAAGTGAAAGCGAAAGTCGCTCAGTCGTGTCCGACTCTGCGATCCCATGGACTGCCCATGGAATTCTCCAGGCCAGAATACTGGAGTGACTGGCCTTTTCCTTCTCCAGGGGATCTTCCCTACCCAGGGATGGAACCCAGGTCTCCCACATTGCAGGTGGATTCTTTATCAGCTGAGCCACAAGGGAATCCCAAAGCTGCAGAAAATTGAGCTAAAAGAGCAACACTAGAAGACATAAAATAGAATTCTAATTTCATAAAATAAATACTACAAAAATAATAATTATCATGCTTATGGATAAAGAACCATGTAACAGTAAAATTCTGTTGCTTCCATCTTGTGATCCTGAAATGATGAGCATGAAGACAAAAGATATATACAGTGGAAGAAAAGGAGGTGAAAAACTGATTCCTAGCAGATGGCATCTTCAAGCTGTTATTCTAGTCCTGACTTGAGTAGCTAGACCTCAGTCTTTTTGTTTTATGAGACATAAATTCCTATCTGCTAGCCTCTGCTAGTTTAGTTTTCCATTACTCTTAGCTTCATAAAAGTACTTCTTTCACTACCACATCACCACTCATAATTACCATTTTTTAAATATTCAGCTTTTCAATAATAGTCTCTTTTTAATTTAACTTGGAGTTATTTGATTACTATTAAATTTAAAAATGATTTATATACTTATTATCTGCTTTTTTTCTTTTTGAATTTATAAAGGCAACCATTACTTAATAATATTTTAGAATATTCATAGTATGATTAATTATATTAATATAACAAACATTTGTCTCTTTGTGGCTTATTTCAAATATGATTAATTGATTAAATTTACATCCCCAGATAACAGATCTAAGATGCTTGAAAGCTATACTGATGGTTATCTTTTGTGTGTTAGTGGCTCAGCTGTGTCCCACTCTTTGTGACTCCATGGATGGCAGCCTGCCAGGCTTCTCTGTCCATGGGATTTTCCAGGCAAGAATATTGGAGTGGGTTGCCATTTCCTTACACACCTAAACAAAAGACATAGAGTTCTCCTAAAACCATCCCACAGTCATTTGACTTTCTTTTTACATATCAATGTGCGCACATGATTGATTTTTTCTCTTACTTAGCCTTTTGTTATTTAATGGGTAAATTTAGTCTTATTCCTTGTAAAGATGGTGCTACTCTCCTTTCTTTTGAAGTGATCAATAAAATATTAATGCACTTCTGTAAGAATAGAACAAGATATATTAACACAGATTCTGCTGCAAAAGAAGAGAGAACTAAATTTAGGAGAAAATACCATCTTTAGTGAATATTTTATCAAAGAATGCTTACTAGAAAATACACTGCTATATTAATGTGTCTTCTACAGCTTACTATCTCCTGGAATGTCTTTCTTCATGCTTTTTCTCCAAATAAAATATTTTTTGACAATTTCTTTCCATCCTTTAAATAGATACTAATTCAAAGCTTGCTTTCCAATGAAAGTCCTCTAGCCAACTTATTTATTTCATCTTTTCTTATCCACTCACAGATGCTTAATCTTTATAATCCTAGCTTAATCATAAAGATTAGAAAGTGAGTGCCAGTGTTTCTCTACATCCTTACAATATTTAATCCAGTAGGCTGCATATAGTTGATTCTTGTGAACTACTTGTTAAATATTATTCTGTAAAAAGAAGAATCTGTTCTGTCAGAAATACTTGGCAGTCTCTATTTACTCACTCTTACCACCTATGAATCAGCATACATACACTCAGTGCTGGGAGTCAGTGAAGAAGAATCATGTGTAAGGCTGTATTACTTCTTCACAGTATAAAGTGTATTTTGTTGTTAATTTATGATCTGGCATGGCTGTTGAAAGAAATGTAGCCAATGGTAATATTTGAAACAAATAAACAGCAAATAGGTTAAAAGTCTTATCAAATTAAACACATTTTGAAATTAATGTGAAAATCCTAAGATCATTTCACTCTTTTGGGACACTCATAGAGAAAGCAGGATATCGTGTGAAGGATAACTAACTGTGGCTCTTTTCTGTAATTGATATTGGAGTGCAAAACAGTTAAATTTGTCTCAGCACAAATATTTGCTTAGCTACCTCTTAACGATATGCCTACGGTTTAGGACTCTGGCAGGTCCAAGAACTTGGCAGCTCTAAGCCTTTATGCCTGCAGGTGACAGGTTACTATTAATCACAAATGGGTCGTCTCTAACAAGCAGGACTGTCAGGTAGAAAGCTCAGCATGGGGACAGATTTAAAGTGGAAGAGCTTATTATACTTATTTAGAAAGTATTTACTCAGTGTCATTACTATCTATCACAGGGAATGAAGAGAGCATTTGGTTTATTTGGTGGAGGCTGTAGATAAACAGCAGTTTTAGAATCTCTCCTAGTTATGATAATCTGAGCAATGAAGATGCAGAAACCAATAAGAGATGTTTGTACATGTGATCACTCGCATCCGGCTTTTTGAGACTTTATGGACTGTAGTCCTCTGGGCTTCTCTGTCCATGGGATTTTCCCAGCAAGAATACTGGAGTGGGTTGCCATTTGCTCTTCCAAGCGATCTTCCCAGTCCAGGGATTCAACCCATCCCTAGCATTGCAGGTGGGTTCTATATTTCTGAGCTACCAGAGAAGCCCAATAAGAGATGTTTATTGTTCAACAGACAGAAACTATGAAAAGGGAAAGAAATGAATAAATACTTCAGTAAAGTGAAAGACAGTGTTAGTGATGAAGCGACTGCTGCTCAAGGATCTAATATTTTAGGCAGTTAAATTCATTTCAGTCACTCAGTCATGTCCGACTCTTTGCAACCCCATGAATCGCAGCATGCCAGGCCTACCTGTCCATCACCAACTCCCGGAGTTTACTCAAACTCATATCCATCGAGTCGGTGATGCAATCCATCCATCTCATCCTCTGTCGTCCCTTTCTCCTCCTGCCCCCAGCCTCCCAGGATCAGGGTCTTTTCCAATGAGTCAACTCTTAAGCCAAAGTATTGGGGTTTCAGCTTCAACATCAGTCCTTCCAATGAACACCCAGGACTTATCTCCTTCAGGATGGACTGGTTGGATTTCCTTGCAGTCCAAGGGACTCTCAAGAGTCTTCTCCAACACCACAATTCAAAAGCATCAATTTTGCAGTGCTCAACTTTCTTCACAGTCCAACACTCACATCCATACATGATCACTGGAAAAACCATAGCCTTGACCAGGTGGACCTTTGTTGGCAAAGTAATGTCTCTGCTTTTTAATATACTATCTAGGTTGGTCATAACTTTCCTTCCAAGGATCAAGCGTCTTTTAATTTCATGGCTGCAGTCACCATCTGCAGTGATTTTGGAGCCCAGAAAAATAAAGTCTGACACTGTTTCTACTGTCTCCCCATCTATTTCCCTTGAAGTGATGGGACCAGGTGCTATGATCTTAGCTTTCTGAATGTTAAGCTTTAAGCTAACTTTTTCACTCTCCTCTTTCACTTTCATCAAGAGGTTCTTTAGTTCCTCTTCACTTTCTGCCATAAGGGTGGTGTCATCTGCATATCTGAGGTTATTGATATTTCTCCCAGAAATCTTGATTCCAACTTGTGCTTCTCCCAGCAAAGCGTTTCTCATGATGTACTCTGCATATAAGTTAAATAAGCAGGGTGACAACATACAGCCTTGACATACTACTTTCCCCATTTGGAACCAGTCTGTTGTTCCATGTCCAGTTCTAACTGTTGCTTCCTGACCCGCATACAGGTTTCTCAAGAGGCAGGTCAGGTGGTCTGGTAGTCCCATCTCTTTCAGAATTTTCCACAGTTTGTGGTGATCCACACAGTCAAAGGCTTTGGCATAGTCAATAAAGCAGAAATAGATGTTTTTCTGGAATTCTCTTGCTTTTTTGATGATCCAGCGGATATTGGCAATTTGATCTTCGGCTCCTCTGCCTTTTCTAAAACCAGCTTGAACATCTGGAAGTACAGGAGACAGGGATCAAGACCATCCCCATGGAAAAGAAATGCAAAAAGGCAAAATGGTTGTTTGAGGAGGTCTTACAAATAGCTGTGGAAACAAGAGAAGCGAAGAGCAAAGGAGAAAAGGAAAGATATTCCCATGTGAATGCAGAGTTCCAAAGAATAGCCAGAGAGATAAGAACGCCTTCCTCAGTGATCAATGCAAAGAAATAGAGGAAAACAGCAGAATGGGAAAGACTAGAGATCTCTTCAAGAAAATTAGAGATACCAAGAGAACATTTCATGCAAAGATGGGCTAAATAAAGGACAGAAATGGTATGGACCTAACAGAAGCAGAAAATATTAAGAAGCGGTGACAAGAATACACAGAAGAACTGTGCAAAAAAGATCTTCACGACCCAGATAATCACGATGGTGTGATCACTCACCTAGAGCCAGACATCCTGGAATGTGAAGTCAAGTGGGCCTTAGGAAGTATCACTTCGAACAAAGCTAGTGGAGGTGATGGAATTCCAGTTGAGCTATTTCAAATCCTGAAAGATGATGCTGTGAAAGTGCTGCACTCAATATGCCAGCAAATTTGGAAAACTCAGCAGTGGCCACAGGACTGGAAAAGGTCCGTTTTCATTCCAATCCCTAGGAAAGGGAATGCCAAAGAATGCTCAAACTACCATACGATTGCACTCATCTCACATGCTAGTAAAGTAATATCTTAGGCAAGTATCATACAAAAATAAAGCAGAATGGAACAAAGAGCTTTTCTAAATGGTTGGAATGAACTCGTTAATTGGTAGAATGAATATCCTTCCAATCTCTTTTAGCTTTTCTGGCTTAGTTGCTCCTTAGCCACCATTCTCTGTCTCTCCAGCAATAGAACACAGGAGTGACAGTCCTACATACACGTCTAAATGCTTGATTCCATTATCACATAAGCAACAGAGTTTTAAGGTTAAAGATACATAGAGTTTGCTGCTACACAGGAAGAGAACAAGCAGGTATAATTCCCACTGCTTGCACTGGATCAGTTATATCTTTAATCTAGACATTTGAAGGGTTCCAAGATCTGTATCAACAAGAGAAATTCTGTCAGTGTTAAGTATTTAATTTGCAATCATGAAAAATAGAATCCTCTCCCACCCAGGAGAAAAGAGATGAAAAGTATGTTACAACAAATGGTGATTTATTATAGATACAAATTGCTATGCAGAGTTTGATTAATTGTGCATACATCCCACACCCCCAGTCCCCCGTTCTAGATTCTGAATGAATGTTTTTGAGAGAGAGGAGTTGTTTCAGAGAAGATTTGAGATATTCTATAAGACCTTTCCAAAGGTGGATCAGGTCTCATCCGGTTATAAAATTATTTGACAAAAATGGCTAATGTATAACTGTAGTTTCAGGCCTTAATATTATGGTGACTTGGCTTTGCTGATCTGATTACTTAGATTTAAAAATAAACATTGGAATCTTTGAGATCGATCTTGTTGTTAGAGTGTCATAAATCTATGATGCTCCTTAATATCTGTTGCTGGTAAATATTAATTTAAATACTTATTATTGCTTATAGTCCAACTAATATTTAACTATACATACATACTTTAATTATACTACTAAAGGCTCAGGCATGCCATTAAAATTCCCTCAAATACATAATTTTTCATACACTGGAAGCTATTTTTACTGAAATATTTGCTAGTCTGCTTGTACTGAGGCTAACCATATAGGAATTTATTAGAATTTATTATATTTTGCTGCTTGTGTTACATGAATGTTGATTCATATTTAACCTGTCTGCTTGTGCTAGGTAGAAATTCATTCAAATTTATTGCATATTATGCCTTGCTTTCTAGTTACCACCATTAGTCAAATATATTATTATATTAGCTTATACAGGGTTTTGTAGCCTAGTATTTACTAGTATACAAATACATGATTATTTCTAACTACATAACCTCAAATTATTTTTCAGTGCTAGTATAATATTAATGCTTATATAAAACTTATGCATTACTATAGAATTATGTTTCATATTGTATTATATTTACATGCATAAAATAAGTTTTTTTCAATCAAATAATTTTAAAATTTCTTTCAAAACCTGTTTAAAAGTGCTGATATTTTATTTTTCATCAGAATTTTTACTATATATATTTTGCAAGTCTTTATGCCTGCATGTCTTAAATGCTTAGAAATATAGTAGATTCTGAAACCATGAGGAAAAAGCTATCTTAAGACAATGATAAAAAAACAATTTTTTAGGGTGCATCATCATGTTCTGCTCCTAAATATGGTGGTTTCTAGGGGAATTTGAACTGTTTTGCAAAGATGAGTCTCTTTAAAGTGGAGAGTTTGCAACTTGTTCAACACCATCCTTGTAGGATAGCTGCCTTCACAGTCCATTAAGTAAGGTCAGAGTAACCAAAATCTAATTCAGCACAGGGACTCAAGAAGAAACACAGAGAAGTTGGTTTACAAGTTTCATGGACTAAGACAGCAGCCCAAAGCAGTTTTAAGAGAGAAACTGGGGGATATTTTATGATATTTATTTTTTGTGTGCCTAAAATTAAAATTAGCTCATATTTACATGATAAACCAAAACATTACGAGTATTTCACGTATGGTAACATTTGTGATTATAAGTCATTACTTACATTACCATTAATGTACCAATAATTCCTAAATTCAAAGTCAACAGTCATTCTCCCTTCTTTCTTATTCCTATAATAAATTAGCCAACAGAACCTACTGATTATAATATCTGCTTGTTCTTTTATTTTTCCATGTTGTCTGATATACATATACATATATATATATATATATATATATAATTTTGTTTGGACTACTGTGGGTGCCTCCTAATTTACTTCCTGTATCTAGATAACAGTTTTATTTCTTAAATACCTACTTCAAATCAAGTCTTAACTTCAAAAAAGCCTTAACTTATTTGGATTTTTGGATTTGTCATGGATTTAAAAATAGACAATGGTAGATATCTTTGGGTGATGATTGAGCATCTTTTCCTTGTTTGTACCATTAGCACCCACCTAAACAGAGTTATTTGGGGAGCTTGGGAGCTAGATAACTTGATGCTGTCTTCATGCCATTTCTCTCTCCCCCAAACACAGACCCCACATACACCTACACATTCATCAAAACAAAGCATGATAGAACAACAGCACATATTTAATGCTTCAAAGGGAAACATTTATTCATTATTTGAGAAGTTATCATAATATTGTTCCTGTTATATTCCCAACCTTCCCTTCCACTGATACTATGAAGTCCCCCTAGAAAGAAAAGGGTTATTATATAAGATTAGATAGAGAAACATAGACTCTTCTTTGAATTTTCAGGTTATTGTTTTTTGATCCAACTGACTGACTAATGATTGAAAATGTCTAATGTAAGAGCACATGTTTTGTGGAAATAATGTATTCATGTTCAGCTTAAACACAGTCACTTAGTATGCAGACAGCAAGGCTTACAAATCTCCTAGAGCTTCAAACTGAAAAATTCTATCTAAATAAGGCATCATGTTTCCATGATAATATTTATGCTACTATCATAAGAATGGGTGAAAAGACTGATTAAAATTTTAACTTTCTCTAGATAGGCCCAAGATGACCTAAAAATAATTTACTTCATAAAATTATGGAAAATATGAATAAATCAAGGCCTAGCATACCCTGCTTCATCGTCTTTCTGCTCTCAGATGCTCTTAGAAATATTCCATTAGAAGTTCTAACTTGCAAAAATGTTTAAAAGGAGCAAATATCGTGGAGGTACTGGTGTCTGTGCCATACTCATGTTAGTACCTAGTGCAACGTGTCCAGCTTTCTGTTTTAAAAATGAAAGCATGTATGTTGTTGATGTTGTTCTGTCGCTAAGTTGTGTCTGCCTCTTTGTAACTCCATGGACGGCAGCACACCAAGCTTCCTTGCCCTTCGCTATCTGGTGTATGAGTAAGGAACCTATCCCATTAAGTGGGATTCCAATCCTCACAAAAGACTCATGTGCCCCAGAGAAAACATGAAAGAAATATCATGAGAGAACTGAAGTCACTCTATAGACTAGAATAATAGTTATTTTTGCAATAAGCCAGTGTAGACATACAAAAATGTAAATACCATACCTAGGGTCTTGGTTAAATGTAGATTTCAGGCTTTTGGGTGAGGAATGACTCAAAATTTCTCTCTAAACTAAACAGATAAAATTTCAGCATAAAAACTACACTTAAATGTGTGAAAAATAGGGAGAGTTGATATTTTCTATACACCTAAGGAAAAGATCACAAGATTCAATGACTATGTGAATATTAGTCTAGTTTTTGTTTCCTTTGTGGCATTCAAAGCAATATTTAGGGCCTAATGAATATTTTCCCTATGGATAAGTGATAATGAGTTCTATTATCTTGAAAATTATTTAAATTATATCCAATAAAAGTATGAAATTGAGTAAAAACTGTGCATTATTTTGAGCAGGTCATGTACTGTTTAAAAGCTGTCAAAATGTGATCATAGTTTGAGGACTGAATTTCAAAACAATCATATTACCAGAAACTGTTTGTCAGCTTGATACAAGAGTTTGACTCCTACTAAAAATATGAAAACTAACTTTGATATTTTAAAAAATATTTGCTTTTATAATTTGTGTCTTGTTTGCATAATGTTTTCTAATACTCATGAGAAATAATGATCTGGAATTTTTCACCAGCCTAGCTAAATTTCTTTAAGATGTTTGATTCCTAAGAAACTGTTTCCCAGTGGATATTATTTATATAATACAAGCAAAGCAAATACATACATTTCTAAAACATATACAACTTTATAATGATCTCATTAATAAGCCTATTATAAATGCACAGAGAATGACAGGGCTTTAATTCTGGAGGTTATAATGTCTAATTGGATCTTAAGTTTTGTTACTATTGTTTAGTTACTCAGTCATGTCCAACTCTTTCTGACCCCATGAACTGCAACACACCAGGGGTGTGGCTGGATGCAACGTCCAAGGCTCTCTGTACCTCACCATCTCCCAGAGTTTTTCCAAATTCACGTCCATTGCATCAGTGATTCCATCCAGCCATCTCATCCTCTGATTCCCTCTTCTCCTTCTGCCAATCTTTCCCAGCATCAGGGACTTTTCCAATGAGTTGGCTGTTCTCATCAGGTGACCAAAATACTGGGGCTTCAGTTTTAGTATCAGTTCTTCCAATGAGTATTCAGGGTTGACTTCCTTTGACTGTTTTTATCTCCTTGCTGTTCAAGGCACTCTCAGGAGATTTCTCTAGCACCATAGCACAAAGGTGTCAATTTTTGGCAGCTCTGCCTTCTTTATGGTCCAGCTGTCACAACCATACAGGATCATTGGGAAAACCATAGCCTTTACTATACGGATTTTTGTACTCCAAGTTTGGCTTTGGTGTACAAAATGAAGCAGAGCAAAGGCTAAAAGAGTTTTACCAAGAGAACACACTCGTCATAGCAAATGCCCTCTTCCAACAACACTAGAGAAGACTCTACACATAGACATCACCAGATGGCCAATACCGAAAACAGATTGATTACATTGTTTGCAGCCAAAGATGAGAAGTTCTATACAGTCAGCAAAAACAAGACCAGGAGCTGACTGTTGCTAAGATCATACACTCCTTATTGCCAAATTAGACTTAAATTGAAGAAAGTAGGGAAAACCATTAGATCATTCAGGTATGACTGAAATCAAATCCCTTACGGTTATACAGTCAAAGTGACAAGTAGATTCAAGTGATTAGATCTGATAGACAGAGTGCCTGAAGAACTATGGATGGAGGTTCATGATGTTGTACAGGAGGCAGTGATCAAGACCATTCCCAAGAAAAAGAATTGCAAAAAGGCAAAATCATTGTCTGAGGAAGCCTTACAAATATCTGAGAAAAGAAGAGAAGTTAAAGGCTAGGAGAAAAGGAAAGATACACCCATTTGAATGCAGAATTCTGAAGAATAGCAAGGAGAGATAAGAAAGCCTTCCTAAGTGAACAATGCAAAGAAATACAGGAAAACAATAGGCTAGGAAAGACTGGAGAACTCTTCAGGAAAATTAGAGATATCAAGGTATTGAGATATTTGTGCAAATATGGGCACAATAAAGTACAGAAATGGTATTGACCTAAAAGAAGCAAGAAATATTAAGAAGAGGTGGCAAGAATACACACAAGAACTATACAAAGATCTTAATGACCTAGATAGCCACGATGGTGTGATCACTCTCCTAGAGGCAGATATTCTAGAGTGTGAAGTCAAGAGGGCCTTAGGAAACATCACTATGAACAAAGCTAGTGGAGGAGATGGAATTCTAGCTGAATTATTTCAAATCCTAAAAGATGATGCCATGAACGTGCTGCACTCAATATTCCAACAAATTTGGAAAACTCAGCAGTGCCATGGGACTGGAAAAGGTCAGTTTTCATTCTAATCACAAAGAAGGGCAATGCCAAAGAATATTCAAACTACTGTACAATTGGACTCATTTCACATACTAGCAAAGTAATGCTCAAAATCCTCCAAGCTAAGCTAACAGTACATGAACTGAGAACTTCCAGATGTACAAGCTGGATTTAGAAAAGGCAGAGGAATTGGAGATCAAATTGCCAACATCCACTGGATAATAGAAAAGGCAAGGCAGTTCCAGAAAAACATCTATTTCTGCTTCATTGGCTATAGTAAATTATTTAACCAGGTGCATCACAACAAATAAAATTTTTTAAAGAGATGGGAATAGCAGACCACCTTACCTGCCTTCTGAGAAACCTGTATGCAGGTGAAGAAGCAACAGTTAGAACTGGACATGGAACAACAGACTGGTTCCAAATGGGGAAAGTAGTATGTCAAGGCTGTACATTGTCACTCTGTTTATTTAACTTCACAGCAGGGTACATCATGTAAAATGCTGGGCTGGACAAAGCACAAGCTGGAATCAAGATTGCCAGGAGAAATATCAATAACCTCAGATACGCAGATGACACCACCCTTATGGCAGAAAGCTAAGAGGAACTAAAGAGCATCTTGATGAAAGTGAAAGAGGAGAGTGAAAAAGTTGGCTTAAAACTCAACATTCAAAAAATGAAGATCTTGGCCTCCAGTCCCATCACTTCATGGCATATACATGGGAAACCAATGGAAACAGTAACAGAGTTCATTTTCATGGGCTCCAAAATCACTGCAGACTGACACAGCCATGAGATTAAAAGACACTTGCTCTTTGGAAGAAAAGTTATGAGAAACCTAGACAGCATATTTAAAAGCAGATACATTATTTTGTCATCAAAGGTCCATATAGTCAAAGCTGTGTTTTTTTTTCCAGTAGTCATGTACAGATGTGAGAGTTGGACCATAGAGAAGGCTGAGCACTGAAGAACTGGTTCTTTGGAACTGTGGTGGTGGAGAAAAATCGGGAGTCCCTTGGACTGCAAGGAGATCCAACCAGTCAATCCTAAAGGAAATCAACCCTGAATATTCATTGGAAGGACTGATGCTGAAGCTGAAGCTCCAATACTTTGACCACCTGAACCGAAGAGCTGACTCCTTGGAAAAGAGCCTGATGCTGGGAAAGACTGAAGATGGGAGGAGAAGGGGACGACAGAGCATGAGATGGTTGGATGGTGTCACCAACGGAATGAACATGAGTTTGAGCAATCTCTGGGAGATGGTGAAGGACAGAGAAGCCTGGCGTGCTGCAGTCCATGGGGCAGCAAAGAGTCAGACATGACTGAGTAACTGAACAACAAAAACAGCAATATGGATCTTAAGTAAATATTTGCAATGTTTTTTCCTTCTCATATTAGTAATAAACATTTAGTTCATGATTTTATTTCACAAGGTATGATGGTTTACATTATATGCTTTAATTTAACATTCCAAATATCAGGCAATTTTTTTAAATATCTTTTTTGAATATATAACTGAATAATTAATGAATAGCTTGTTTCTATCTCTCAAACTCACTTTAGCTTTCTATGTCCTTGTATTTTCCCACATATTATTATTTATACACTTCCACTGCTAAAATCTGCAACCAAAAACCTACATAAAGCTGTTTGGTGTTCTCTTATTTATTCTTATATACTTCTTTTATTTTTTCCATCACAGTGGCATGGGGCAATGATATTTTAACATGTTCAAGCAATTAATTAAAATAATAAGAAGAATCATAATTCTAGATATCCATAGACATTCCTAATTATAATAGACAATGACATAGATTTACATAATCTCAATCTAAATTTATTTTGTTTCTATACAGTATATAGCATGTTTTGCAGTAATAGTGTTAACATGGATAATTGTATCTATTATTATTCTTATGGAATGATATTATTTTTAGTAACAAAAGCAATCTACTGTATTTTTCATTTATGATTGCTAAGTTAAAATATTATTTACTTTATCTGAGTCCAAGAAATCTTACCAATTCATGTCCCTTTTGTTCAAAATAGTGAACAATAGTGGTCAGGCTGATAGGATGACATAAATGAATAAATATGAGGCAATCAAATTCTTATAGTTCATTTTATCTTCTTCTTTGTTGATAGCATTAAGCAATGGACAAGACTAACCAGCAAGAAGATAAGAGAACAGTGTCATTAAAACTATGTAAGAATAAAGATAAGACAAAAATGACAATATTAAAGATAATGAACACTAGAAGTTACTTTTAAAAAGGAAATTAGGGAAGATAAAAAATAATAAATTGCAGAATCAAGAATGATGACAAGGAAGCAGCAGAATAGAAGGGAAGTTGTAGAAGAAAAAGAAGCAAAGATAGATTAGAAGGGGAAAAAAAGAGAAGCAAAAATGAATAAAGACATGAGTTAAAGATAAATTGTAATAGGGTATTATATTTTTAAATATATGGAGGAAACAATAGACATGAAGGGCAAACCAAGATGAATGTATAAAAAAATAGAGAGGAGACAAAAAATGTACAATAAAGTGAGTGTTACAATAAAATGAAAAGAGAAACTGGACAAAGAAATGCATGAAGCTAACAAGAGACTAGGCAGCTTGAAGAAAGAGAAGGTGCAATCATGCCCAGGGGATGCTTATTCAGGCATTAGTTTCAGTTAGCCCATTAGAGCAGGTTTAACAGGAAAAGAGAGCAAGTCACATAACAAATATCTCTACTTTATGTCTTTCATAATAGACCCAAGCCTTGTCAGAATACCCTGAGAGGAAATTAAATTAGATGACTTCATTGGAAACTGAAGCAGAGGCAGAAAAGCATAGTTTAGAGCCTTTAAGAGCCAGGACCTACTACAAACTGGAAAAAAAAAAAAAAATGTAGTTACAGAAAAAAAGAATGCTTCAACAGAAGAGGGTTTCCTGCCTTTTTTT
The DNA here is from genome assembly GCF_019320065.1 of Cervus canadensis. Lineage (NCBI taxonomy): Eukaryota > Metazoa > Chordata > Mammalia > Artiodactyla > Cervidae > Cervus > Cervus canadensis. Next base: position 55,085,444 of record NC_057394.1, read on the forward strand.
TTTTTTTTTTCCCTTGTAGTTTCTTTTCCATGTAACAATATATATGAGTCTAGTGAACTAGCTCAGATATGACTTAGGAGCAAACCCGGTAATGACCTGAAGGCACTCATCTCTATTGAATTTCTGACAGTAGGCCATGCTATAAAATGAGATTTTACTTCCTTCTGACTGCATTCTTTTCTGTCTGTATATGCATTTGTTAAACATTTTCTTTTTTGCCCCCACCAGTTTTAATTATTTCAACGAAAATCATAAGCAGAAATGAGTTAACTTTTGTTGTCTTGGATTTTTGATCTGGGATTTCCAGGTGGCATCAATGGTAAAGAACCCGCCTGCCAATGCATGTTACCTAAGAGATACAGGTTCTGTCAATCCCTGGTACAGAAGATCCCCTGGAGCAGAGCTTGGCAACCCACTCCAGTATTCTTGCCTGGAGAATCCCATGGAAGGAAAGCCAGCTGATCTACAGTCCCTAAGGTTGCCAAGAGTTGGACACAACTGAAGTGACTTAGCATGCACACCCACACATTCTTGATGTAGTGTTTGCTTTTTTCTTTTTAATGTTAGAATAGTTTATATATTTGACAAAATGTTAGCTTTTTTGAATGGCAACTATGCTACTAATAACATGTAGTTATTTGTTAAAATAACAAACCAAACATGTTTATATGGAAATTAGATTTATATTTTAGGAAACAATTACATTGTTTTTTTCTGGCAAACCAGTTACTAAAATTAAACTAATTAACTAACATTTATAGGCTTCATTCCTCAGTATTCAAGCCAACTGTAAGCATTTCCCTAACCTCATATGCAGAAATCAATTACTTCTCAGTACTTTGACATAATTTGTACATCATTTACATCTCATATTGACTATTGTTGTCTCTGTGTTAGACTTATGAACTAAATTTGCTGCATCTCTGAGAGTACATACTAGACTGTACATCCTTAGTGTGACTCCAACAAACAGTTTCTCATTAAGTGAACTATACTATATATTGACAGAAGATTGCTGATAAGAGACAACCAGCCTGAAGAGAGCTTTGATACACCATTTATAAGGAACTAAGAATCACATGTAATGACCAAGTACATATTATGTGTTAGCCTAAAGAATATAATAGTGCATTAAATAGAGTTTGTTCTGTAGTGGACTTTTACAACATTTTAAGTTGTGTGATTCTATTCAGACTAAATAACCAGAAAACAGGAGAATTAAGGGCATGAGAATATAGTCTTTTTTTTTTTTTTAATTTATTAGAGTATAGTTTATTTTAAATGCTAGCTTATTCTGTACAACAAAGTAAATCAGTTACATGTATACATATACCCATTATTTTTTTGGATTCTTTTCCCATATAGGTCACTATGGAGAATTGAGTTGCGTTGTCTGTGCTACCCTGTGCATGTGGGCATGCTAAAGCACTTCAGTTGTGTCCTACTCTGTGACCCTATGGGCTGTAGCCTGCAGGCTCCTCTGCCCATGGGATTCTCCAGGCAAAAGTAATGGACTGGGTTACCATGCCCTCCTCCAGGGGATCTTCTTGACCCAGTTATTGAATCTGCATCTCTTACATCTGGTCTTCTACACTGGCAGGCAGGCTCTTTACCACAAGCATCACCTAGGAAGCTTTATACTATAAGTCCTTAGTAATTATCAAGTTTACATATAAAAGTATATATATGTCAATCCCAGTCTCCCAATTTATCCTCTCCCCCATCATTTCTCCTTTGGTAGCCATGATATTGTTTTTTACTTCTGTGACTCTGTTTTGTAAATAAGTTCATTTGTAGTACTTATTTAGGATTTTACACTTAAGCAATATCATATGATATTTATCTTTGACACACTTTACCCAGTATGACAATCTCAAGGTCCATCCATTTTGCTGCAGATGGCATAATTTCATTCTTTTTTATGCCTAAGTAATATTCTTTTGTCTATAAGTACCACATCTTTATTCATTCATCTATTCATGGACATTTAGGTTGCTTCCATATCTTGGCAATTGTAAATAGTGTTACTGTGAACATTGAGGGTGCTTGTATATTTTTGAAACATGTTTTCCTCCATATATATGCCCAGGAGTGGGACTGCAGGATCATATGGTACTTCTATTTTTAGTTTTTTTTTTTTTTTTTAAGGAACCTCCATATTCTTCTCCATAATGATAGTTTCAATTTACATTTCCATGCAGAGTGTAAGAGAGATCCTTTTTCTCCAAACTCTAATCAGCATTTATTGCTTGCAGACTTTCTGTGATGACCATTCTGAAATGTCTGAGCTGATATCTCATTGTAATTGATTTGTGTTTCCTTGATAATTAGTTATGTTGAGCATATTTTGATTTGTTTTTTGGCCATTTGTATGTCTTTGGGATTCCATGGTGGCTCAGTGATGATGAATCCACCTGCAATGCAGAATCTCTGAGTTGGAAAGATCTCCTGAAGAAGGAAATGACAACACGCTATAGTATTCTTGCCTGGGAAATCCCATGGACAGAGGAACCTGGAGTCATAAATGAGTTACACACAACTTAGTGACTGAACTCTAGTAACAATATATTTTTTGGAGAATTCTTTGTTTAGACGTCTGCTCATTTTTCGATTATTCATTTTTTGACATAGAGCTATAGGAGCTGTTTGTATATTTTGGGAATTAATCCCTTATAATATTACTTCTTTTTCAAAGTTATTTTTCCCAGTCTGTGGGTTGTCTTTTGGTTTTGTTGGTTCCTTTGCTGTGCAAACGTTTTTAAGCTTAATTTGGCCCTATATATTTATTTGTGACTTTATATCCATTAGTCTAGGAGGCAAATCAAGAAACAAAAATATTGCTGTGATTTATGTCAAAGTGTTCTGCCTATGCTTTTCTCTAAGAGTTTTATAGGATCTGGCCATACATTTGGATCTTTAGTTCATCTTGAGTTTATTTTTGTGTGTGGTATTAGAGAGTGTTCAGTTCATTTCAGTTCATTCACTCAGTCATGTCCGACTCTTTGAGACCCCATGGATTGCAGCACACCAGGCCTCCCTAACCATCACCAACCCCCCAGAGTTTACTCAAACTCATGTGCATTGAGTCAGTGATGCCGTCCAGCCATCTCATCCTCTGTCATCCCCTTCTCCTCCCACCTTCAATCTTTCCAGCATCAGGATCTTTTCCAATGAGTCAACACTTCACATCAGGTGGCCAAAGTATTGGAGATTCAGCATCAGTCCTTCTAATGAATAATCAGGATTTATTTCCTTTAAGATTGACTGGTTTGATCTCCTTGCAGTCTAAGGGACTCTCAAGAGTCTTCTCCAACATCACAATTCAAAAAAATCATTCCTTTGGCACTCAGCCTTCTTTATGGTGGAACTCTCACACCTGTACAGGACTATTGGAAAAACCATAGCTTTGACTATATGGACTTTTGTTGGGAAAGTGATTTCTTTGCTTTTAAATACACTGCCTAGTTTTTTCATAACTTTATTTCCAAGGAGCAAGCATCTTTTAATTTCATGGCTGCAGTCACCATCTGAAGTGATTTTGGAGTCCAAGAAAAGAAAATCTTTCACTGCTTTCATTTCTATTTGCCATGAAGTGATGGGACCAGATGCCATGATCTTAGTTTTTTGAATGTTGAATTTTAAGCCAGCTTTTCCACCACATCAAGAGACTCTTTAGTTCCTCTTCAATTTCTGCTGTTAGAGTGATATCATCTGCATATCTGAGACTGTTGATATTTCTCCCAGCAATCTTGATTCCAGCTTGTGATTCATCCAGCCCAGCTTTTCTCATGAAGTACTCTGCATAGAGGTTATAGAACCAAGGTGACAATATACAACTTTGTCATGCTCCTTTCCCAAGTTTGAAACATATCTAGTTCTAACTGTTGCTTCTTGACATATAAACAGTTTTCTGGGGAGGTAGGTAAGGTAGTATGGTATTCCCATCTCTTTTAGAGTTTTCCACATTTTGTTGTGATCCACACAGTCAAAAGCTTTAACTTAATCAATGAAGAAGAAGTAGATGTTTTTCCTGGAACTCTCTTTCTTTTCCCATGATCCAACAAATGTTGGCTATTTGGTTTCTGGTCCCTCTGCCTTTTCTAAACCCAGCTTGTACATATGGAATTTCTCAGTTCATGTACTGATGAAGCCTAGCTTGAAGGATTTTGAGTGTAACCTTGCTAACATGTGCTATATGTGCAATTGTATGGTAGTTTGAACATTCTTTGGTATTGCTCTTATTTGAGATTTAAATGAAAACTGAGTTTTTGCAGCCTTGGGACAACTGCTAAATTTTTCAAATTTGCTGGCATATTGTGTGCAGCACTTTAACAACATTGTCTTTTAGGATTTGAAATAGCTCAGCTGGGATTCCATCACCTCCACTAGCTTTCTTCATGTAATGTTTCCTAAGGCCCACTTGACATCACAATATAGGATGTCCTGCTCTAGGTAAATGACCATACCATTGTGGCTAACCAGGTCAGTAAGACATTTTATGTATAGTTTTCTGTGTTTTCTTGCCAAATGTCTTCTGCTTCAGTTCAGTTCAGTTCAGTCGCTCAGTCATGTCTAACTTTTTGTGACCCCAAGAATCACAGCATGCCAGGCCTCCCTGTCCATCACCAACACCCAGAATCCACTCAAACTCATGTCCATCCAGCTGATGTCATCCAGCCATCTCATCCTCTGTTGTCCCCTTCTCCTCCTGCCCCCAATCCCTCCCAGCATCAGGGTCTTTTCCAATGAATCAACTCTTCGCATGAGGTGGCCAAAGTACTGGAGTTTCAGCTTCAGCATCAGTCCTTCCAATGAACACCCAAGACTGATCTCCTCTAGGATGGGCCAATTGGATCTCCTTGCAGTCCAAGGGACTCTCAAGAGTCTTCTGAAACACCACAGTTCAAAAGCATCAATTTTTCGGTGCTCAGCTTTCTTCACAGTCCAACTCTCACATCCATATATGACCACTGGAAAAACCATAGCCTTGACTAGATGGACCTTTGTTGGTAAAGTAATGTCTTTTGGTTAGGTTCTTGCAATTTCTGCACTTTATTGTGTCCATCTTTCCATGAAATGTTCTCTTGGTATCTCCAGTTTTCTTGAAGATATCTCTAGTCTTTCCCATTCCATTGTTTTCCTTTATTTCTTTACATTGTTCAGTTAATAAGGCTTTCTTTTTCTTATTGCTCTTCTCTGGAACTCTGCATTCAGTTGAATGTACATTTCTTTTTCTCCCTTGCCTTTCATTTCTCTTCTTTCCTCAGCTATTTGTAGAGCTTTCTCAGACAACTACCTTACATTCTTGCATTTCTTTTTTTGTTTTTCAGATTATTTTGTTTACTGCCTCCTGTTCAATGTTAAGAGCTTACATCCATAGTTCTTCATAGAGTCTGTCTACAAGATCCAATCCCTTGAATCTGTTACCTCCGCTGTATAATCATAAGGTATTAGATTTAGTCATACATGAATGGCCTAGTGGTTTACCCTACTTTCATCAATTTAATCCTGAAATTGCCAATAAGGCAGTGTTCTGAGCCACAGTCAGCTCCAAATCTTGTTTGTGCTGACTGTATAGAACTTTTCCATCTTTCACTGCAAAGAATATAATCAATCCGGTTTCAGTGTTGACCATTTGGTGATGTCCATGTGTAGAGTCGTCTCTTGAGTTGCTTGAAATGTGTTTGCTATGACCACATTTTCTCTTGACAAAATTTTGTTGGCCTTTTCCCTTGTTCATTTTGTACTCTGAGACCAAACTTTCCTGTCGTTCTAGGTATCTCTTAACTTCCTACTCTTTTCATTCCAATTCTCTATGATGAAAAGGTCATTTTTTGGGGGGAGAGGGGTGTGTTAGTTCCTATCAGCTTCAGCTTCTTTGGTGTAAGTGATTGAGACATAGAATTAGATTACTGTGATGTTAAATGTTATGCCTTGGAAATGAATCAAGATCATTTTGTGGTTTTTGGAGTTGTACCCAAATGGCACTAGCAGTAAAGAACCCACCTGGAAATGTAGGAGATGAAAGAGATGTGAGTTTGATCCCTGTGTCAGGAAGATTTCCTGGAGTAGGAAGTGGTAACCTACTCCAATGCTTTTGCCTGGAAAATTTCACAGACAGAGGGGCATGGCAGGTTACAGTCCATGGGGTCGCAAAGAGTTGGACACAACTGAGAACACCCACACACCCACACATATATGTATACACATACACAGTGGAATTCTACTCAGCTATAAAAAAAGAATGAAATTTTACCATTTCCAGATACTGGGATGAACTTGAATGGAATTATGTTAAGTGAAATAAGTCAAGCAGAGAAAAACAAGTACTGTATGATGTCATTTATATGAAGAATATAAAAAAGAACAAACTAACTTTTTTTTTTTTTTTTTAAAAGCAGGCACACATATAGAGAACAATTTAGCAATTGCAGGTGGCTTGGGGATGGCACCATAGGAATGAGGGAGCCAGGGGTCAAAGTATTGAGTTAAAGATAGATTCAAGGACATTTTATACATCAAAGGGAATATAGCTAGTATTTTGTAATAATTTTAAATGAAAATTCATCTTTCAAAATTTCATGAAAGTTAAAGAAAATTAATAGTCCTTGTTAACATGAGTGTGGATGATGAACAAACTACTTCTGAAGATTTAGTACAGAGGAAACAACTCCATATTCTGGTTGCAGTGACTAATAATTCTAATATATATATATTTTAAATTTCATTATTCAAAGCATTAATAATAATTTGAATTATATGAGGGCTTAGATGAGAATTCCTCATCTTACTTTCCTCAGTAATTTATTTTTTAAAGACTATGTAAAATCAGTAGTTATAGCACTATGGACATATCTACCCCTACTATGTAACTACCCCTGTTACAAAACCTTAGGATTGATTGTAAATTATAATTAAAAAAAACTACTATAATAAAATTCAATAATGTCCTAGAAAATGGTATATGAGTAGAAACATTTTTTTTTTCTAAAAGTTCTAAAATTTATATCAGTAAAATTATAAGTTATCATTTTATCCATAATTTTTCTTTTTCACTTTGGTACTGATTTTAAAAACTATGCTATTCCTGTAGAAAGCCAAGATGCCAGTCAGTTCATAAGGCCACAACTGCCAATCAAAAACTTTGCTATCAACCAATTCTCAAACTTACTATCACTTTATAAATCTGAATTATTTCAAGAATAAAGGAACAATGTATGAAGTATTATCTAACATAGAGTCATAAATAATTACGCTAACTAATCAGGAGAAGGAAACAAATATCAGGGATATGTATCTATGCAAGTGTGTATATATATGTACATTTGTATGAATGCATGTATGTATCTGTGTATTTGTCCTCCTAACTGTCCTCAGCTAACTGGATTCTCCATTCCATCTCTCTCTTTCTTTTAACTCAGTAGATATGGATTGTGTTGTGTGCTCAGTTGCTTAGTTTTGTTCAATTCTTAGAGACCCCTTAGACTGTAGCCTGCCAGGCTTCTATGTCCCTGGAATTTTTAAAGCAAGAATACTGAAGTAAGTTGCAATTGCCTACTCTAGAGGATCTTCCCCACCCAGGGATTGAACCTGCGTCTCTTGAATCTCCTACACTGGCGGGAGGATTATTTACCACTGCACCACCTGGGAAGCCCTAATGGGTTACTGAGCATAAATCAATATCTTCTCAATAGCTTTTATCTAGCCATAGATTTTGGAGCTCTTTTTTCTCTGAACTATGCAAAACAAATGCTCAAAGTAAGCAAGAACATGTGATATTGAAATGACTTTTGAGCAGACATCAACCTCAATTATAGCCTTTGCTCAAATAAGTCTATTACTCAAACTGCTTAAATAAAACCAACTTGAGGAGGAGGACTGTAACAGCTAGAATAAGCTATATGGTTTGAAAATGGGGAACAATTTTCATGGCTTCAAACACTAGTAATCTCCTATGTTAGAATGTCTTGTCAGTGTAAATAAACCTGAAATTGAAAGTGCTCAATTTGGTCTATCATATTAGACTGAGTGACCTGAATAATATATTTTCTCCTACTGTGTAGGGCAGGGATATTCTTAAAGCTTCAAGCGCCCTCGACAGCCAAGATTTGGGTATCCCTGTGATCTTCCAATTGACTTCTCTTGTATTTCAGTAATTCCCCTTCCATAAGTTGAACAACTGTGCTTTCTGTCCTACTTCTATAGAACTCATATTGCTTATTGTCATATAGGGTGTGGTTACATTTCAAACACTTACTTAAACTGAGTGATGATTAATATTGCCACTCTCTCCTCATGTATGTGAAAAAACAGACATGTGTAACATAACAACATCCAAGGGTACAGATGGGTTTAGAGATATATCAGAAAAATGCAGACAGGCTAAATGACATGAATCACCAAATCACATCAGAATCTGAAAATATTCATGTTGGAGAATTTAAGTTCACTCTCTTTCAGTATAAATTGTATTAAGGACTATCTTTAAGAACACAAATCTCTCAACTGAATAAAAACCATAGTGCAAATAAAATGTTAAGTTAATATAGCATTCAAGGACAGAGTCTAACTGAAATATTTACTTAGTCAGAAGGGTTTTATCCATTCAAGTCCTGTTTAACAGAGAGAATGGCTTGCCAGACTGATGCCATCATCTGGCTTGCCTGCCAAGTATAATCCCATGGCAGAGATATATACATAAAGCTTCCGGTGTCTGGCATTATAACTTTGAGTTTCATTACTAAGAAAGTATATATATATTTTTTTTTTCTTTTTTCCAAATTTTCTCTCACTCTCTTTTTTTCCCAAATTCTCTCTTCACCAAATCAAATCATGAGTGTTTGATTTTGCATGTAGCTTATTCACTAGAATAGAGTGGACTGGTCAGACTGAAAATCCTCTTTGGAATGCTATATCTAGCACTGGAAAAAATAGGTTTGTTGTATTCATTACTTTACTTGCATTTGTTTTGTCAGTTGAATCAATGATCCTGACTCTGAATAACTCCTGGGCTTTCCCGGTGGCTCCAGTGATAAAGAATCTGCCTGTCAAGGCAGGAGACCTGGGTTTAATCCCTGGACTGGGAAGATCCCTTCAAGAAGGAAATGGTAACTTATTCCAGTTTTCATGTCTGGGAAATCCCATGGACAGAGGAGCCTGGAGGGCTATAGTCCAGGAAGTTGCAAAGAGTTGGACAACTTAGTGACTACATAACAATAAACTTCTGTCCTAAGGAAAAATTTGAAAATCTGTCATTGCTATTATGTATGTGTATATGTTATAACATATTATATAACATATACATATAACATAATATGTGTGTATATATGTATATGTTTCTAGCTAGATGCTGGCTTTGTGTAGAATTCTTTTCTTTAAAATTCTATTTTAGCCATCAGCAATATTCAGTTTTAGAGCCATAACCCAGACCACAGCAGTGAAAGTCCAGAATTCTAACTGCAAGTGACCAGGAAACTCCCTCTAGTCAGCTTATTAATTTAGAGAATTTAGGAAGTGAAGGCAATTCCTGAGAACACATGTAGCCTAAACATGATGCTGTTTCAGCATCGGAACTTCCTTGTATATCCTCAGGAAACTGAGGAAGTGACTTGCAGTTTATGAAAACTATATAAGTCCTAAATAAAATACTGTATCTGAAAAGCTATCATTGTTATTATATACATATATGTGTCTGTGGGTGTATACCTATATATGTGGTAGCAAATATTAGCTATGGTAAGCAGAAATTTGTGTTTCACTTAAAATAATATACTTCAGGTTCATACATGTTGACAAAATTGCAAAATATATGTGTATATATACATACATACATATGTATATATACATATACATTTTCTTTATCCATTTATCTATCAATGGACATTTAGATTGTTTTCATATCTTGGCTATTCTGAATGGTGCTGAAATGAACATGGAAGTGAGAATATCTTTTCAAGATATGGATTTCATTTGGATATATACTCAGAAAGTAAAGTGGTTCACAACGATCATAATAATGTAGTCCTGTCTTTAATCTTTTGAGGACCATAACATTTTCCCTATATCCATACCAACTTGCATCCCTCCCCACCATTACAGCATGGAATGAAATAAGCCAGACACAAAAAGTCAAATGATGCCTGAACACATATGTGGAATTTGAATTAAAAGTTAATTATGTGAGGTGTTGGATATGACAAGTACCTTTAGTGTTATGAATATTTTATAGTATCTTCATGCATCAAATCATTAAGTTGTATATAGTAAGCATATACAATTTTAAATTATAAGCTATACTTCAGTAACATTGATAAAATAAATAATGCATATAAGTTTATTTTATGGATAAAAATATAACTGGACAAAATGGATTAAAAAAAAGTATCCAACTACTCTCTACAAAAGACTCACTGTATATCTAAAGACATGATAAGTTAAAAATGAAAGGATAGAAAACATTTTGGACATGATACGAAAGTTACAATCAACACAAGAAAAAAAAAGACTTGAATATTTTTAAAAAAAGAAAGAAATACTTTTGTTCATCAATAGACAGCCCACATAATGGATAATATATTTTCAAATCATATATCTTGTAGAGAGTACATACTTGGAATATATAGAAAACTCTTAAAACTCAATAATAAGAAAACCACCTTATCAAAAATGAGCAGATTTAAATAGACATTTCTCCAGCAAACACATATAAATGGCCATGCAAATACAAAAAGATGTTCAACATCACTAATCATTGGGAAATGCATAAATAACCACAGTGAGATACTAACTCACATCTATTGGGATGGCTACCTTCAAAGACTAGGAAAGAACAAGTGTTGACAAGGATAATGGAGAAACTGGAAGACTTACACACTGCTGGAGGAAATGTAAAAAGGGTGCAGCCACTGTAAGAAACAGGATGGTTTCCTCAATAATATAAACGAGAATTGCCATGTGATACAATCATTTCACTTCTAGGTAAGGCAGTCTGGTCGTTAAGACTCTGCATTAGCAATGCAGAAGGTGCAGGTTCAATCCCTGGTAGGGGAATTAAGATCCCACATGCCTTGCAGCCTGGCTAAAATAAGGTAAAACAAGGCTCAAAGAGATGTGTAAGCATCTGTATCTACAATGACATTATTCCCCACAGCCAAAAGATTGAAGTGACCCAACTGTTCACCTAAAGATGAAGATAAGTAAAATGTGTTACAGGCAAATAATGGAAGGCTCTTCAACCTTAAAAGGGAAAAAAAAAAAATTCTGAAACCTGTTACTGTTACAGATCACAGGCTCACAGTGCTTGCCCCATCTCAGGCCAATAAATTGAGAGACAAAGTGTTCAGGAAAAGAATAGAGACTTTATTCAGAAAATCCACAGACTGAGAATAGACTAGTGCCCTAAAGAGACATCTTTCCTGCGTTAGAATTCAGGCTTCTCTTATGCTAAAAGAGATAATGGTGTGGCTGATTTTTGAACATTTCTTGGTGCCTGAATCCTTTTTTATCACTGTTGTCCACTTAGGTCTGGTCACAATGTTCCTGTAAACCTCCAACATGATAAGTGTTATTCACTGTTTTGCAAATTTTTATCTCTGTATGAATGAAAATTGTTATAGCTTTAAAGGTCAAGTCTGGGAGGCAGAGCCTTGAGAATAGGCTATCATATATGTTTCAGGCCATAGGCAAAATTTGTTTAGAAAGGTGCAGAGTCAGTGACTAGCATAGGTGACAGAACAATAAAGAAGAGATTTAATGTGGAAGCAGATTTGTTCTCCATTAAACTCTACAGCATGGATAAACCTTGAGGACAGTATACCAAGTGAAATAAGTCCATCACAATAAAGCAAATAATGTATGATTTAGCTTATATAAAGTAGCTAAAATAGTCAAATTCATAGAATTAAAGTAGAACAGTATTTGTCAAGTGCTGGATGGAGTAGGTAATATGAAGTTATTGTCTGATGGTTGTAGTTTGTTTTGTAATATGAAAAGAGTTCTGGAGATGGATGCTGCTGATGGTTTGGAAACAATATGAATTGTTCTTAATACCTCTCAACTTTGCATAAAAAATGATTGCAATGGCAAAGCCTCATACCTCTTTTTATATATATTTGGAGAAGAAATTATAATATTGAGGAAGAGAAATTCATGCATGACTCAGGGCACTTTAAGTTTCTATTATCTTAAAAAGATTATTTGAAAACAAGAATTGACTAGAATTTCATTAGATAATAATACAAATTAACAGTAGATATGTATATATATATATATATATATATATATATTATGGACAATATATATTATATTATATATATATTACTATGGACACCATATTCAAATGCATTAGAATAACATTTTATCCCCAGGACTGCTAAATAATATAGTATGATATAATGGAGAAAAATATCTAATTGTATGTCAAAAAAACTTGGCTAAGTTCTTCCTTTGGTCTCTACTTTCATAAAAGCAAAAATAATGACAAAGTATTCCTGGTATTAAGTAAAAAAAAAAAAAAAAAACCTGTTTCTTTGAAAATGCTTTAGCTTTTTTATGACAGATAAGTTATTCAACTCACCTGTCTTGATTTCCCCGTATATAAATCACTATAATAATAATATCCATATCATAGACTACTTGAGAAGGTTAAACAAAAACATACATGGAGTTGCTTAAAAAGAGATACACACAATATTCAATAGAACAAATGTTCAATGAATTTAGCTATTTTAAAAATCAGTTTTAATGGAGTATAGCTGATTTACAATGCTGCATTAGTTTTTACTGGACAGCAACATGAGTCACACACACAAGCACCTGTCCCCTCTCCCTTCTGGACTTCCTTCCCATTAAGGTCGCCACAGTTCAATGAGTTGAGTTCTCTGTGCTATACAAGGTTCTCATTGATTATCTATTTTATGCATAGTATTAAACAGTATATATGTGTCAATCCCAGTCTCCCAATTGCTGCTTTCCTGTTCCCCTTAGTACTCATATATTTGTTCTTTGTGTCTATGTCTCTATTTCTGCTTTGCAAATAAGATCATCTATACCATTTTTCCAGATTTCACAAATATGTTAATATATGATATTTGTTTTTCTCTTTCTGACTTTCTTCACTCTATGACCTGCTCTAGGTTCATCCACATCTCTACGAAGGACTCAATTTTGTTCCTTTTTATGACTGAGTAATACTCCATTCTATATATGTACCACATCTTCTTTATTTGTTCCTCTGTTGGTGAACATTTAGGTTGCTTCTATGTCTTGGCTATTATAAATAGTTCTGCTATGAACATTGGAATGGATGTATCTTTATGAATTATTGTTTTCTCAGGGTATATGCCCAGTAGTGGAATTGTTGGATCATATGCTAGTTGTATTTTTAGTTTTTTCAGGAAAATCTATACTGTTTTCCATAGTGGCTATATCAATTTACTTTCCCACAAACAGTGCAAGAGGGTTCCCTTTTCTCCACACCCTTTGATGATGGGTGAGCTGATGCTTCATTGTAGTTTTGGTTTACATGATGTTGAGCATCTTTGCGTGTGTTTGTTGGTCAGGAGAAATGTCTACTAGATGTTTCACTCATCCTTTTGCTTTTCTGATATTGAGCTACATGAGCTGCTTGTGTATTTTGGAGATTAATCTTTTGGTAGTTGCTCCATTTGCAAATATTTTCCCTATTCTAAGGGTTGTCTTTTCATCTTGTTTATGATTTCCTTTTCTGTGTAGAAACTTTTATGTTTAATTAGGTCTCATTTATCTATTTTTGTTTTTATTTTGGTTCCTCTAGGAGATGGGTCAAAACAAATTTTGCTACAATTATATCAAAGTGTGTTCCTCTAAGTTTTATAGTGGGTGGTCTTATATTCTGATCTTCAATCCATTTTGAGTTTATTTTTATGTATGGTGTTAGAGAGTGTTCTAATTTCATTCTTTTACATTAAACTGTCCAGTTTTCCCAGAACCACTTACTAAAGAGAATATCTTTTCTCCATTTTATATTCTTGTCTTAGAAATAAAGTGGAGCCAGAGATAGAGAAGGTATAAAAAATATTTAACAAGGACTCAGCATAGCTAAAGAACAAGCAATCAGTGATGAATAACCCAATAACTGAAATGAATAATATACTAGAAGGAATCAGTAGCAGAATAACTGAGGCAGAAGAGCAGATAAGTGAGCTGGAAGATAGAATGATGGAAATAAATGCTAAGGAGCAGGATAAAAGAAAATAGAATGAAATGTGTATAGTCTCAGAAACCTCTGGGCAATAATAAAAGCATCAGCATTTGAAGTATACGAGTCTTAGAAGAAGGAGAGAAAGGAAAAGGGTCTGAAAAAATATTTGAAAAGATTAGAGTAAAAAAATGTCCCTAATATGGGAAAGGAAAGAGTCAATCAAGTCCAGCAATACAGAGAGTCCTATACAGGATAAACTCAAGGAGTTTAGATACATAAACACCTATCTAAACACATTTGGTTAAACTAACAATGCTTAAATACAAAGAAAAAATATTAAAACAGCAAGGGAAAATCAACAAATAACCTACAATGAAACTCCTATAAAGTTAACAGCTGAGTTTTCAGCAGAAACTCTGGAGGCCAGAAGGGAATAGCGAGACATATTTAAAATGATGAATGGGAAAAATGCTACCCAGCAAGAATCTAATTCAGATTCAATGGAAAAATTAAAACCTTTACAGACAAGCAAAAGCTATTAGAATTCAGCACCACCAAACTAGCTTCACAACAAATGCTAAAGGAACTTTTCTAGGTAAGAAACACATATACCAAAAAAAAAAAAAAAAAAGTCTATAAGAGTTTAGGTACTTTTGATGAAACTTACATTTTTAAAAAATATAATTTTCGTGATGATACTGATCAAATGCCAGTCACCTTTCTAAGTGCTCTGTTAGTATTAATTCTTTTAATACTAACAAGCATATATTGTACATACTTTTTTTTAGTTTTTTAAAATTACTTTGTTATTATTTTTTTTATTTTAATTGGAAGCTAATTGCTTTACAATATTGCGGTGGTTTTTGACTGCACCACACAGCATGCTGGATCTTAGTTCCCAGATCAGAGATCAAACCAGAGCCTTCTGCAGTATATGCTCAGGGTTTAACCACTGAGAAATCCACCCTATTTTACACCTGAGCAAAATTAAGCACAGATATTATATCATGGAATGATATGGAATTCTGAAGTATGCTTCATATTATTCATAATTATGTTAATCCATAATTTCCTTCAACAGCAGAATTTTCTATGCAGGACAATTTAAAAAGAAATGAGAAATTTTACATAACAGAAAAATTATACACATGAACTGGAATGACAGCATATTGGCCTATAAAGTAGATTATGAAAAATTGGTGGTATACTTCCCTGACATAATAAATAATTTGATATTTTACTTTTTAAATAATATGAAATTAGTGTTGAGTCTTTAAGCAACCAGGGGACATGGGATAATCATTTTCATGTGAGGAATATTTAGACATTAGAGAGTGCTAGAAAATAGGAAATATTAGTTCCACCAGGTTAACATAGTTAATATTTTATTTTGTATGCATCCTATTTCAGTGTTTTTTTTAAATGCACATGCATTCTTTATAAAATCACCATCTTAATGCACATTCATGCTATAATGCAATTTTTCACTTAACATATCACATTAATTTCAATAGTACTTCATAATTTTTCTAATTACCACTTCTAATAGGCATGTATTTTTTCATTAAGATATGCCATAATTTATAATTTAATTAACCATTTTTCTACATGAACATTTCAATTGCTTCCTATAGTGCTACATTATAAATAATACTTTATGTCATTTTGTATATAACACCCACACATTTTTATTAGGAGTTCTGAAGTAGTGACACCAGGTCAAGATATATGAACTCTCCTTTGTCATGTAATACAACTTGCTGCTGATTTTTTTGTTTTGTGATTACTAAAATTTGTAGCACTTTTCAGAGCTACATTTCCACACAATTTTGTCAACAAATACACATTTGTTTTCCTTCATAAGTTATTCATAGGAATGTGGAGGAATGACATGAAAATACACAAACAAGTGGGATCACAGTTTAGAGTCAAGATTAAAAAATTATATCAAAATGAAGGAAACTGGTAGTGGAGATTTTAGCATAACATTTGTTCCGTATGTTCCACGTGCCAAATATGTGTCCTATTCAAAATTACAACTATCTTGTATTAATTATCTAATTTCATCCATAAAACAACATTAGGAAGAAGAAAGAGTTATAAATCCTCTTTTGCAGATAGAGGCTCTGAAACACATGATGTTGACTTGTAGATATTGTTAACAAATATTGAGTATCAGATTTTGGATATACTTACTAAATGAGGAACCAAGGAAAGAGCAGGGTCAACCTTTTTTACTTTAGTACAATTTTTTTCCCATTATACAATAGTACGTTATTTCTGAGTTCTGGCTAAGGATGTCATGCAATTTATATGGATCTTCATATTAAAACAAAATTATGATCACTTAGTGCTTTATTCTGGAGAAGGCAATGGCACCCCACTCGAGTTCTCTTGCCTGGAGAATCCCAGGGACAGAGGAGCCTGGTGGGCGGCAGTCCATGGGGTCGGGAAGAGTCGGACACGACTGAGAGACTTCACTCTCACTTTTCACTTTCATGCATTGGAGAAGGAAATGGCAACCCACTCCAGTGTTCTTGCCTGGAGAATCCCAGGCACGCGGAGCCTGGTGGGCTGCCGTCTATGGGGTCGCACAGAGTCGGACACGACCGAAGCGACGCAGCAGCAGCAGCGGCAGTGCTTTGTTCAATTTTCCTCTAATGAAACTGTAATCCTCCCCAATAAGCAGAGCCCATTTTAATTTTCTTGATTCTTTACTTGTGTAAAACTTTTATTATTGCTATGATTCTGGCCACCATTTTGCATATATTCAATCTTGATTTCTATTACTGTTTACCCACGCCTTCAAATAATTTGATATTTTAGAAGCATATTGTAACTGGCTTCTGTTTCCTTGTGTGTTTCAGTTAAACCTTCCAAAATGCAAGTTTTGAAATTTATGTCCACAATAAACTAATTCATTCTTTAAAATATGGCTTAAGGTAATTCCCTGGAGGTCCAGTGATTAGGACTACAGGCTTTAACAGCTGAGAGCAGAGATCTAAGCTCCCTAATACAAGCCTCTAGGTGCAGCAAAAATAAATCAATAAATAATATTTTAAAATAAAATAAAAATAAAAGGATGTTGCCTTATAAAAAATAAAATACGATAGTCTGTATTCTATTCTCACCCTATTCTCTCCTATGTCCCTTGTCTTATATCTTTCATATCATAATTTTTCATCCAAGTATTTAACACCATTTATTAATTAAAGACCTAGTATACTGGCACTTTCTCAACTATTGAATACAAAATTTCTGTCTGAACTCACATTTTGACCTTTGGCCTGTGCTTTAACACATAAAGATATAATGCCTTTATTTAAAATTTTAAAGGTTTTTTTTTTTTTTTTTAATTCCTCTTCAAATAGATGTAAACTTCCAGGGTAATAATTCAGAATTAATTTTTGCTGCATCTTGCAGTTATTAGTATAGAAAATTTTTAAGAATTAAAGGCATTCAGTATGTACTGATTAATTTGTTGCCTGGCCATATATTATACTTTAGTTTCTTATTTAGTAAGATGTAGATTTTCTTTAAGGTACTAAGATAAAGTATATCTGGAGATAAATAAAAATGTCATATTACTTTATTGAGACAAAAAGTAAATTTTACTAAATAATTGAACTATATATATATGTATGCTGCTGCTGCTGCTGCTGCTAAGTCACTTCTATAGATGACATATATTGTTGCTTGAAAAATCTGTTATTGAGTTGCAAAGTTGTGTCTGACACATTTGCCACCCCATGGACTGTAGCCTTCCAGGCTCATCTGTCCATGGGATTTCCCAGGCAAAAATATTAGAGTGGGTTGCCATTCCTTCTCCAGGAAATCATCCCAACTCAGGGATTGACCGCACATGTCCTGCTTGGCAGGTGGATACTTTACCATCGAGCCACCTGTGGGACTTGCCTTATAAATATTTGTGTATATAATAAATGCTATGCAATAATTATATGTGTGTGCTTTTGAGCCATATAGGGAAGTCTCTCTTTGTTGTATTAATGTTAGAAGATTTACAAACTTTAAAGTTCCTGGAATTTCTGTCTAGTCTATATGCAGTATCTATTTAAGTTTGATAAACACACACACATACACACACACACACACACACACACACACACACACACATATAGGGAGCTATAGAAAAAGCAAGGGAATTCCAGAAACACATCTACTTCTGCTTCATTGACTACACTAAAGCCTTTGACTGTGTGGATCACAACAAACTGTGGAAGATTCTTAAAGAGATGGGAATACCAGACCACATTACCTGCCTCCTGATAAACCTGTATGCAGGTCAAGGAGCAACAGTTAGAACTGGACGTGAAACAACAGACTGGTTAAAAATTGGGAAAGAAGTACATCAAGGCTGTATGTTGTCACCCTGTTTATTTAAATTTTGCAGAGTACATCATGCAAAATGCTGGGCTAGATGTTACACAAGATGGGATAAAGATTGCTGAGAGAAATATCAGTAACCTCACATATGCATATGACATTACTTATAGGCAGAAAGTGAAGAGGAACTAAAGAACCTCTTGATGAAGGTGAAAGACGAGAGTGAAAAAGCTGGCTTAAAACTCAATATTCAAAAAAAACTAAGATCATGGCAACCGGTCCCATCACTTCATGGCAAATAGATGGAGAAAAACAGAAACAGTGTCAGACTTTATTTTTTGGGGTTTCAAAATCACCGGGGATAGTGACTACAGCCGTGGAATTAAAAGAAGCTTGTTCCTTGGAAGAAAAGCTATGATAAACCTTGACAGCATATTAAAAAGCAAAGAAACTACTTTTCAGAGAGAGGTTTGTATAGTCAAAGCTGTGTTTTTTCCAGTAGCCATGTACAAATGTGAGAGTTGGACCATGAAGAATGCTGAGAGCCAAAGAATTGATGCTTTTGAACTGTGGTGCTGGAGAAGACTCTGGAAGAGTCCCTTGGACAGCAAGGAGATCAAACCAGTCAATTCTAAAGGAAACCAACCTTGAAAGTTCATTGGGAAGACTGATGATAAAACTAAAGCTCCAATACTTTGGCCACCTGATGCGAAGAATCATTTCATTGTAAAAGACTCTGATGCTAGGAAAGACTGAAGGAGTGACACATGGGGAGATGTTTGGATGGCATCATCAACCTGATGGACATGAGTCTGAGCAAACTCTGTGAGTGATGGACAGGGAATCCTGATGTATACAGTCCATGGGGTTGAACGAGTCAGACATGACTGAGTGACTGAATAAGGAACAATGAAAGGGAGCTAGCCCTGGTAGTCCAGGTGGTATAGAATCTGCCTTAAGTGTAGGAGACCCAAGTTCAATCCCTGGGTGGGGAAGATCCCCTTGAGAAGGGAACGACTAGTCATTCCAGTATTCTTGCTGGAGAATTCCATGGACAGAGGCATCTGGCAAGCTGCAGTTCATGGGTCCCAAAAATAGCTGAGAAAGAAAGGAAGTGAAAGGCAAAGGAAAAAGTAAAAGATATATTCAACTACATGCAGAGTTTCAGAGGATGACAAAGAGAGATATGAAAATTTTAAGTGAACAGTTCAAAGAAATAGAAGAAAATAATAAAATGGGAAAGACTAGAGATTTCTTCCAGAAAATTGGAGATACCAAGGGAACATTTCACGAAGGGATGAGTACAATAAAGGAGAGATGCATAAAGGACCTAACAAAAGCAGAAGAAATTAAGAAGAGGTGGGAAGAATACAAATAAAACTACACAAAAAGTCTTAATTACCTGAATAACCATAATGGTGTGGTCACTCACCTAGAGCCAGACATCCTGGAGTGTGAAGTCAAGTGGGCCTTAGGAAGCATTACTAGGAACGAAGCTAGTGGTGGTGATGGAATTCCATCTGAGCTATTTGAAATCCTAAAAGATAATACTAATTAAGTGCTGCGCTCAATATGCTAGCAAATTTGGAAGACTCAATAGTGTTCCAGCAGGACTGGAAAAGATCAGTTTTCATTCCAATCCCAAAGAAAGGTAATGTCAGAGAATGTTCCAACTACTGTACAATTGCTCTCATTTCACATGCTACCAAGATTATGGTCAAAATACCGCCAGGCTTCGGCAGTATAAGAGCTGAGAATTCCAGATGTACACACTGGGTTTAGAAAAGGCAGGGGAACCCAAGATCAAATTGCCAACATTCGCTGGATCATAGAAAAAGGAGATTTCCAATAAATGATCTACATCTCTTTCATTAACTATACTAGAGATTTTGACTGTGTGGATCACAGAAGACGGTGGAAAATTCTTGAATAGACAAGAATACCAGAACACCTTACCAGTCTCTGGGGAAACTTGTATTCAGAACAAGAAGCAACAGTTAGAACCAGACATAGAACAAAGGACAGATCCAAACTGGGAAAGGAGTATGTCAAGGCTGCATATTGTCACCCTGCTTATCTAACTTATATGCAGAGCACATCATGAGACATGCTGGGCTGGATGAAGCACAAGCTGGAACCATGATTGCAGGGAGAAATATCAACAACTTCAGATATGCAGATGACACCATTCTGATGACAGAAAGCAAATAGGAACTAAAGAACCTCTTGATAAGGGTAAAAGAGGAAAGTGGAAAAGCTGGCTTAAAGTACAACATTGAAGAAACTAAGATCACGGCATCTGGGTCTCACTTCAAGGAAGCCCTCATGGCAAATAACTGGGAAACAATGGAAACAGTGACAGAATTTACTTTTCTGGACTCCAAAATCACTGCAGATGGAGACTGCAGCCATGAAATTAAAAAACACGTGCTCCTTGGAAGGAAAGCTAGGACACACTTTGTGTATTAAAATGCAGAGACATCACTTTGCTGACAAAAGTCTGTATAGACAAAGCTATGGTTTTTCCCACAGTCATATGTGGATGTGAGAGTTGGACCATAAAGACGGCTGAATGCTGAAGAAAGGATGCTTTCAGAAGACTGTGCTGGAGAAGACTCTTGAGTGTCCCTTGGACAATAAGCAGATCAAACCAGTCAATTCTAAAGGGAATCAATCCTGAATATTCACTGGAAGGACAAATGCTGAAGCTGAAGCTCCAGTACTCTGGCCCGTTGTCGTAGAGAGTGGACTCACTGGAAAAGATCATGATGCTGGGAAAGACTGAAGGTAGGAGGACAAGAGGCAACAGAGGATGAGATGGTTGCAGGGCATCACAGACTCAATGGACATGAATTTGAGCAAACCCCCGGATACAGTGACAGTGAGAGTTGCCCAGTCGTGTCTGACTCTTTGCGCCCCCCTGGACTATACCCTCCACAGATGTCTCTAGACCAGAACACTGGAGTGGGTAGCCTTTCCCTTCTCCAGGAAATCTTCCCAACCCAGGGACTGAACCCAGGTCTCCCACATTGCAGGTGGATTCTTTACCAGCTGAGCCACAAGGGAAGCCCAGGAGATAGTGATGGACAGGGAAACTTGGTAGGCTGCAGTCCATGGGATCATAAAGAGTGAGACATGACTCTAGGAGTGAACAGCAATATCAAATATATATAATAAATATATGAATATATATTTTTACATATATATATATATACGTATACACAATACAGTCTTTACTGTGTTATTTATCTTTTCTTTTGAAATTCATCACTCTTTTAATGGATAAATACAACATAATTATTGGAAGTTCCTTTAAAGAATTCATAGTTCTAGTCTTATGACATAAGCTGCCCTAGGGAATAATTTTATAATATTTGTAATTCTTCTCTATTCCCCTGCCTGAAGTCATTGCCAATTAAATGCTATTACTATAAAGTTGGCATCTCCTCCTATTTCAGACTTTAGTCTTCTTTGAAGGTACTAAGAACTATTAGGCCATTTTTTTATATATAAATCTATACAGATTTTGTTTGTAAAACAGTATCATACCATGCTTTAAATTTTGATTGGAGGCACTGAAAGGATTTCAGTAACTACTCTAATGAAAGTAACCGGTTATTTTTATTGAATTATTGCTGATTGTTGAAGACTTGTTTTAGTGTTTGAACTTTCAATGTTGGGCTTATTACTTTTTCTTTTTTAAGTTGATTTACTCAGTATGAATTGAGAAATACTTTTTCTATCAGCAATAGCAATTTAGGTAATTATGAAAACTATTGTATGATCACATTTCTTTAGGTACACAGTAACTTGAAAATTTCATCTCATTTTCTTTAAATGTATATGAAAGTCTTTAATTGATAGGAGTATCTGTGGTTGTAAATAACCAGTTTTCCTGAGGTCCAGACAGTAAGGCACTTTCTTTATTTAGTTTATTTACATAACTGGACATGCTTCATATGATAATGGTTCTTACAAATGACAAAAATTGGGAATTCTATCTGAATTTCAATACTTTGCCCACCTGATGAGAAGAGCTGACTCATTTGAAAAGACCCTGATGCTGGGAAAGATTGAAGGCAGGAGGAGAAAGGGACAACAGAGGATGAGAAGGTTGGATGGCATCACTGACTCAAAGGACATCAGTTTGAGTAAACTCCAGGAGTTGGTGATGAACAGGGAGGCCTGGCATGCTGCAGTCCATGGGGTCACATGAAGTTGGACATGACTGAGCGATTGAACTGAACTGATCTTATATTTGGTAGGACTGGAGACAATGGCTGACTTTATTTTTCTGGGCTCCAAAATCACTGCAGATGGTGATTGCAGCCATGAAATCAAAAGACACTTACTCCTTGGAAGGAAAGTTATGACCAACCCAGACAGCATATTAAAAAGCAGAGACATTACTTTGCCAACAAAGGTCCCTCTAGTCAAGACTATGGTCTTTCCAGTTGTCATGTATGAATGTGAGAGTTGGACTATAAAGAAAGCTGAGTGCAGAAGAATTGATGCTTTTGAACTGTGGTGTTGGAGAAGACTCTTCAGAGTCCCTTGGACTGCAAGGATATCCAACCTGTCCATCCTAAAGGAGATCAGTCCTTGGTGTTCATTGAAAGGACTGATGCTGAAGCTGAAACTCCAATACTTTGGCCACCTCATGCGAAGAGTTGACTCATTGGAAAAGACCCTGATGCTGGGAGGGATTGGGGGCAGGAGGAGAAGGGGATTGCAGAGGATGAGATGGTTGGATGGCATCACCGACTCGATGGACTTGGGTTTGGGTAGACTCCAGGAGTTGGTGATGGACAGGGAGGCCTGGCGTGCTGTGGTTCATTGGGTCGCAAAGAGTCGGACACGACTGAGCGACTGAACTGAACTCAGATTATATAGCAATATACTATGGTTTATGGTTTAAATTAAATATAAAGTGATATTTGTAGCATATGAATAAATAATGCTTTATTCTTGATAGTTTAAGAAAATGTTTCTTTGCTATCTATCTATATATGTATATTTGTGTTAATATTTCTAGTGTGACAAAATAGTTTTTCTTTGATTGCTTTCATTTCCCTGAAGATTTTATTTGAAATGCTACAAGAACAACTCCTATTCTAAACTTGAATTTGCACATCTTAATTGCATTGCATTCAGTATGGTATGTGTAATTTAACTATAATGTTACTTGCAAGTTACAGTGAAGTTGGGTTACTGAATCAGTATGGAGGAACATGTTGCTGAAAATACAGCCAGAAAGGAATGTTTTATGATTTGAACTATTTAATATTACTAAAATGCTATGTCTCACATCAAAATATTATAGATGTGTACACACAAATTCATGAACCTCTTATTACATTCATACTTGTATGCATAGATGTATATATGAATCTGTGTTTCTATGCAATACACAAACAGTCACAAACACACATTATTTTGCAGTTTGTTTCTTGTATTTGTATGCATAAATGGTGCAGCATCATTTCTCAATAACTTTTTAGGTTGAAGATGTTACTTGATTTTAAAAAAAATAATAACCATGGGTATCTAATTCCAGATAGAAGTATGCATTCCCAGGAGAAACACACACAATTCTAATTAAACTCTGAGGTAGCCAAATTCTAACAGTAATGTAACATCCAATATCCACTTTAGCATTAAAAATTGATTTAAAGGAACATAAACTGACTTTTGATTAAATACAAGATTACATGGAACAGACCTTGGCAATTAGATCATTGCAAATAGAATAGCTGACAACTAAGTTTACCAAAGGCTCCAGCTGTGACTGGGTAGGAGGGCTCAATCTCAAGAAAGGAATTTACAAGTCTTGTTCTTTACTGAATCTCCTACTGAGTTTTTATTCTGAGGTGGGCAATTCATTTTCTACATATTTCCACATTAGCTATAATGGCAAGATTATAGACACCTGTATTAAATGCTTACTATAATTAAATCTTTCTGTAATATTTTCATTGCATCATTATTATAATATAATGGTCACTTAGGAAGCAAATAAGATGATCAAGTTCTGTTAATGAGCAGAAGATTTAACATCCACTGACTATTTCTTGTGCTTGACTGTTTAAAGGATCTCAAAAAAACAGTCTGCTTTCACAATTCCTGCAACCCTATATTATAACTTAGGGGAAATCCAGTACTGTCTGTAAAGCCATAAATACTAATCAAACAATATATTTGAAAATTCAGCAATGTTCATTTTAGAAACAACTTGTTAAATTTATTTTTAACTCAGTTATTTTTAATTTAAAATATTTAACCTGATACTCAAGATCTCTAACTGCCTAGAAAAAATTACAGGAGATGGGCTTTTTTTTTTTTTTTTTTTTTTTTTATCAAATAGGAATCAAACAATGACTTTGTGTGTGGGATATGGTCATCTTAACAAACAGCAATAGTGCATAGCTGGTGTTAGCTTCAACTTTTTGATTAAATAACAATTAAAATTTAAATTAACCATGGTCATTTAAGTTAATATGATGAACAGAGCTGGACACAACTGAATGACTGAACTGAGGGTCTTTCAACAAAAATCACCCAATTCAAACAAAATTGCTTATTAGATTAAGAAATTGTTGCAGTTAAAAAAAGAAAAAAATACCACTCCAACCAGCCTACTTCGTTTCTTTCTTGGAAATAAAAGTAAGATAATTGTAATTTACATATATTCAAATTCATATTTCTGCTTATGAAAATAAGCATTTAAAAAGTTATCCCAACATGATGTCATGGTTTCATTATCAGCATACATATAAGACTTGACTCTGAATCTTAAAACTGACACAATTATTACTCTTTGTAGGGAGATTAGGGATATGGTGACAAAATGGCCTTTTCCCAAAGAAAAAGCAGAAATAAAGAAAAAATCCATAATAAATGAACAAATGTACTTAATTAACACTTTGTATGAAAATCACTTTAAGTAGGCAAATAAAATTGTCAGTCTGCATGGAGTAAAGATAAGAGACAAAGCATTTAGGAAAAGCACAAATAATGGCTATTATGGTGATTATTATTATTAATATTATATATTCTAGCCCAAATCAACGATTTCTACTTTTTTGCATATACTGGTTCTCCTACATGGAATGATCTTTTCCACATATCTATTAACTCTCAGTGATTCATTTAAAGTTTAAATCTACCATTGAACACAAATACCCCTTAATTCAAGGTGGGAAAAACATTTCTCCGGTTTTATTAAAGGCGTCTAATGTCTTATTCATGTTTCCTTATGAATATGGCTCGATATTGTTTACTTTAATCTCAGTGTCATGCACTAAATTCCCAGAACTTACTCATCTTCTAACTGGAAGTTTGTACCCTTTGACCAACACCTCCCTCCCACGTCTGCCATTCCCCAGACCCTGGTTGCCACCATTCCACACTTTTCTACCATTGTAGCTTTTTTGGTTTCATAAGTAAGTGATAGCATACATTATTTGTCTTTGACTTATTTCACTTAGCATAATGCCCTCAAGGACCATCAAGATTGGCACAAATATCTGGATTGTCTTCTCTATATGATTGAATAACATTCCGTTGTACATATACTATGTCTTTTTTATCCAATCATGTCTTGACTGTCTGTTTATTTCAGTATTTTGACTTTATTGAATAATCTTTTAATGAAATTGGAGTGCAGGTATTCCTTTAAAATATGGTTTTCATTTGGATATATACCCAGATATGGGATTCTGGATTTACATGGTAGTTCCTATTTTTAACTTTTGTAGGATCTTCATACTGTTTTTTATAGTGGCTATAAAATTTATGTACCTACCATTCATATATGTGTTGGCCATTTGCATGTCTTCTTTGGGAAAATGTCCAGTTAGTTTCCATTTCCATTTTTAAATTGAATTCTTTATTATTTTGTTAATCAATTATGAGTTCTTTATATATTTCAGATATTAATCCCTTATCAGATATGTGGTTTGCAAATATTTTCTCCCACTGTATAGGTTGTCTTTTCATTTTCTTGATGTTTCTTTTGCTGTGAAGATTTTTTTTTCCCCAATATTATGTAAACTGTTTAAAGGCAAGTACTATGCTTCATTCAATTTAGCATTCTAAATTCCTAATTAGCAAAAATTCATACAACAAATATTTGTCTAATCAATTAAGGAATGATGCATAAATACAAGAGGATATGATACTTTTTGGTTTAGAGGTATAACCACAATATTTTAGAGTTCAGAAAGAAGACAAAGCAATTAAATTTGATTAAATTCAACAAATATTGCATGTATACTGTGTATCAGTGTTACCAGATTTGGGGAGAGTCAGGGAGGACCTTCCCTCATGGGTCTCCATTCTCGGAAAGGAAACAAAGAAGAATCTGAGGTCTTACCTGGGACAGAAACAAGTTTATTAAAGAACACCTCAAAGGAGATGTGGGCCAAACCAAGATGCACTGGCACTAGAATGATGCTGTGTAAGATTTATAAGACAGGGTTTTGCATATTTATTTAGGTAGGAGTGGACTAACAGTTTTGGTTAACAGTGGCAAGTTGCATAACAACAGGCTCTATTGTGCATGTCTTTTCCATAATCAGTCTGTTATAATCAGACATACGTGTGTAGAAAGCAAATATAAATAGATTTTACAATGTTTTTTCAGAGATCAATAGATTGCCCTTTTATACCTAAAAATTTTTTACTTTTAAAGAAATATATAATTTCAATGCTATTTTAAAAAGAACACTTTAAAAAAATTTCAAATAGTTAAAAGTAATCATAAGGTACAAAAATGGAAGGGAATGACAGGGCTTGCCATATATAAGGAAAGGAATAGTAGGCATTTTATTGGCATTTAAAATCATAGCGTTCCCTTTGGAAATACAACACCAGATTATGTGCAAATGATTTTATCCAGGAGTTGAAAATTGCTGCAGATATTGTATCAATCCTGATCACATGACTGATCATTTTGAAACAAAGAAATTAGTAAATCATATAAAGATGAATGTGATAGAAAGATGCGGATACCTTTAGCAACTAATCTGACGAAGTTATTCACTATTACATAAGCATAATATTAGAATTAACGTTAGTGAACAATTTTGTTTTGTTGTATTCAGGTGTTGTTGTTTAGTTACCAAGTTGCGTCTGAGACTTTTGTGACCCCATGGATTGGAGTCCTCAGACTCCTCTGTCCATGGAATCTCCAGACAAGACTGCTGGAGTGGGTGGCCATTTCTTTCTCTAGGGAATCTTCAAGACCCAGGGATCGGATCTGCATCTCCTGCATTGACAGGAACCATCAGGAAAGTCACTGTGCGCAAGTGTGAAAAGTGAAAGTGAAAGTTGCTCAGTGGATCCCATGGACTGGGGCTTGCCAGGCTCCTCTGTCCATGGAATTCTCAGGCAAGAATACTGAAGTGGATAGCCGTTCCGTTCTCCAGGGGATCTTCCCAACCCAGGCATGGAATCCAGATCTCCAGCATTGCAGGTGGATTCTTTACTGTCTGAGCCGCCAGGGAAGCCCTGGTGGTGTGCGCGTAGTAAATGGTAACCGTTCACATAATTAAAGCTCAGGTGGATAAAACATAAAATCTTTTTTTTTTTTTTTTCTTTTTAATGAAATCATTTTCATGAGAGTTTCTGTTTTGAGCAGTAAAGGGATACAGAATGGTTTCTTTCAATTTATCAATGTCATATTGTGGCTCGAAACATCATTTCATTAAACTGTATGAATCTGTCAGTTTATTTATCTATTGACCTGCATTGTACAGAAGTACATGCTTTGTCGTGTTTTTCTCCAAGTTTGTGGCTTATCTTTTGATTATCTTCGAAAAGCAGAAAAGTTTATTATTATTAAATTATAACTCACCATTTTTTCCTTTCATGAATTATGCTTTTGGTATTGCACCTAAAGACTCATCACAAAACCTATAATAGCCTAGATCTTCTTCTATGTATTCTTCTTAAATTTTATAGTATTGCATTTTAAATTAATGTCTGTGATCCATTTTCATTTAATTTTTGTAAAAGATATAATGCTTGCATATAGTCGCCCCCCCACCCCCACCATATGGACATCCAATTGCCCATATGGACATCCAGTGTTATTTGTTGAAAAGCCTATTTTCTTTTCTTCTTTGAGTTGTCTTTGCTTTTTTGTTAAAGATCAGCTGACTGTATTTATGTGAATATATTTCAGGGTTCTAGATTGGAGGACTTTCTACCTTTTTGAAAAATACTGGTCAAACATGTATAACATTCTCCTAGTGGAGTTTTCTGATATCTTTCTCATGATTAGACTGCAATTACTTTGGCCACCTGATGAGAAGCAATGACTCATTGGAAAAGACCCTGATTCAGGGAGAGTTTGAAGGCAAAAAAAGGGAGCAGCAGAGGGTGAGATGGTCAGATAGTACCACCAACTCAACAGACAGGAAGTTTTAGCAAATTCCAGGAGATAATGGAGGACAGGCAAGTCTAAAGTGCTGCAGTCCATGGGGTCACAAAGAGTCAGACATGACTGAGTGACTGAACAACAATAACAATGAATTCAGGGATGAAGCCAAGAGAAAGAAAAATTTCAAGAAGGCACATGTAGGTAAATAGATCAAACTCATTAAATAGAGAAGAAAACAGAAACGGACACAGGACTGGATAATAGGGGTACATTTTATAAGTTGATAAATATGATTCAGCAAAACAGTGGGAGCCAAAGTGCAAGTAGAGTAGTTGACAAAAAAATTAAAGGAGAAAGAGTCAGGAGAAAAAGTATGGACACTGTCACTGAACTTTTGCTCTGGAGAATACAGTAAGGAGTTATCACAGAAAGGCAATATAAGGGTAAGAGACAAAATGTTTTTTCAGGAAATTTTGTTCCACTTTAAGACAGGAAATTTAAAGCACGACTTTATAGTAGAAATAATTCATGATTAAAAAATTAATGTCACAGGAGAGAATTGGAGTAATTTTTGAATCAAAGTTCTTATTTAAGTAAACATAATGCTTTAAATTTATATATCATTGAGTGCAATGACAAATTAAATTAATTTCTTTTCTGGATGTAAGCATAGAAGTCCACTTTATCTATTAGGCATAACATAGGCATTTTTGCCAGTGACAGTAAATTATAACAGCAAAGTAGGTATATTATTTTAACCTCAAACACTTAATAAATAACTGCAAAGTATCTATTAATAAATATGTAGTAATCATCCTTCCCTATGGTTATATATCCTGGGTAAGATATAAGACAAAATTTTGTTTATGTATAAATGTATGCTATATTATAAAATACATTAATTCAAATAATGTTTAAAAAATATTCAGTTATACATGTTAAATATTCTTGCTATGCTTTTTTTTTTTTTCCCACTGATTTGGGTGGTTACATTACAGATAAATGCTAAAGTATTTAATGTAAATAGTCACCCACATTAAAAAATTCTAGGCACAGATGTGCTTCTCATATAAATTAATTCAAAATGGATCATATAGCTATATGAAAAAACACAAAAGGGCTTCCCAGGTGCTGCTAGTGGTAAAGAACACTCTTGCCGATGCAGGAGATGCAAGAGACACAGGTTCAATGCTTGGGTCAGGAAAAGCTCCTAGAGGAGGATATAGGAAACCACTCCAGTATTCTTGCCTGGAAAATCCCATGGACAGAGGAGCCTGGCAGGATACAGTCCATGGGGTCACAAAGAGTCGGACACCATGGAAGCTACTGAGCATGAGCACAAAATCACAGAAGAAATATGAAACTCTTAGAAGATTGCTTAGGAGAAAAGCTAGAGACGTTGTGTAGAGTTTAGTCTTTTAAGATATATTACCAAAGGAATATCCATGAAAGAAATAAGTGATAAGTTGGATTTCACTAAAATTAAAATTATGCTCTGTGAAAGTCAATGTCAAAAGAATGAGAAGACAAGCCAAACACTGGGAGAAAACATTCCTGTAAGACACGTCTGATAAAGGATGGTCATCTCAAATACACAAAGAACTCTTAAAACAGCAATAATAGTGCAGAAAAAACAAAAAATCCTGAATTAAAAATGGGACAAAACCCTTAACAGATACCTCACCAAAGGAGAGATACAGATGGCAAATAAGCATATGAAAAGAAGTTCTGTACTGTATATCATCAGGGAAACATAAATTAAAACAACAATGAAATATCACTGCACACTTAGTAGAATGGCAAAAATCCAGATGCTGGTATACCAAAAGCTGCTGAGAATGTGGAGATGCAACAGGAACCCTCATTTATTGCTGGTGGGAATGAAAAATGGTACAGTCACTTAGAAAGACTGAGAGTTTCTTACAAAATTAAATATAATCTTACTACCTGATTTATCAATCACACTCCTTGGTATTTACCCAAAGTAATTATATGTGCACAAAACCTGCACACACCTGTTTGTAGTAGCTTTATTCACAGTTCCCATAGCTTAGAGGCAACTAAGGAGTTCTTCAGTAGGTAAATGGATACATAAACTGCAGTACATTAGACGTCGGAGCATTCTTCATTACTAAAATAAGCTATCAATGAACTGAAATGCATGAGTGGAGAAATCTTAAATGCATATTACTAAGGAAAAGAGGCCAATCTAAAAAGATCATGCATACCGGAATCATACGTATTGTATGACTCCAACCATGTGACATTCTGGAAGAAGACCAAACAATGGAAAGAGTAAAATGATCAGTGGTTGACAGATGTTGGTAGAGGAAGGATGAATAGCAAGAATACAGAAAATTTTAAGGCAGTTAAAATGCTCCACACAACACTATAATGTCATTAAACATTTGTCCAAACTCATAGAATTTACAACACCAAAAATGAAATGTAATGGAAATTTTGGACTTTGGATGATTATGATGTGCCAATAATCTGCAGTTATAACATACATACTACTCTGCTGGGAAATGTTGGTAAGGTGTGTACCTACACCTGTGTACAGACCAGGGATATATGAGAAATATTCGTATCTTCCCCTTAATTTTGTTCTGAAACTGATATTGCTATCATAATACAGTCATAAAATATTTAATGTATACAAATTCACAGAAATAAAAATGAAAGTGATCTTTGAAAATTTTTTAATCATTCTGTAAACTATTCTATTCAAAACTTTAATATCTGACAGTCATATGGAATGATTTCATGAAACTGGTATTATCTCCATATCAAAACTAGACAAAAAGAGTATAAAAGGAAAAAAGTGAATACCAGTACCTCTCAAAAAATAGACACAGTTGTTTATCCTAGTAATATTGGCAAAAGCTTTTAGAAATATGTGCAAGGAATTTCATACTTTTACCAGTGGGATTTATCCTGTGAATGCAAGGGTGATATCTAGAAATGGAAAGAATTATCAAAACTAAAAAAAAAAAAAAAAAATACTATTAGAAAAGTGGCAAAAGAAGAGATTACACTGACTCATCAAAAAGGTATGTGGAAGCATTATTAAGATATTGAACATCAGCAACCAATAGGGAAATGCAAATTAGATGGCAAAGATCTATCTTGACACATTTATCAAAATGACCCATCCACCCCCAGAAATGTGACACCACCAAATACTGGCAAGGATACAGAAAAACAGTCTCTCATACATTGCTGGTGGTAACATATTTGGCACAGAACTCTGAAAGAACACTTTGGCTGTCTGGAAAAAGTACAATTGTATACAACTCAAAAATCACACTCTTGGGAATTTATCACAGAGAAATGAAACTTCCGTTCAGTTCATTTTAATTCTGTCACTCAGTTGTATCCAACTCTTTGCGACCCCATGGACTACAGCATGCCTGGCTTCCTTATCCATCACCAACCCCCAGAGTTTACTCAAACTCATGTCCATTGAGTCGGTGATGCCATCCAACCATCTCACCTTCTGTCGTCCCTTTCTCCTTCTGCCTTCAATAAGTCAGTTCTTTGTATCAGGTGGCCAAAGTATTGGAGTTTCAGCTTCAGCATAAGTCATTCCAGTGAATATTCAGTACTCATTTCCTTCAGGATTGACTGGTTTGATCACCTTGCAGTCCAAGGGACTCCCAAGAGTCTTCTCCAACACCACAGTTCAAAAGCATCAAATCTTCAGCCCTCAGCTTTCTTTATGGTCTAACTCTCACATTCATACATGACTACTAGGAAAACCATAGCTTTGACTGGATGGACCTTTGTTGGCAAAGCAATGTTTCTGCTTTTTAATATGCTGTCTAGGTTTGTCATAGCTTTTCTTTCAAGGACCAAGTGCCTTTTAATTTCATGGCCTCAGTCACCATCTGCAGTGATTTGGGAACCCCCCAAAATAAAGTCTTGTCACTGTTTCTACTGTTTCCCCATCTATTTGCCATGACGTGATAGGACCAGATGCCTTGACCTTCATTTTGTGAATGTTGAGTTTTAAGTCAGTTTTTTCACTCTCCTCTTTCACTTTCATCAAGAGGCTCTTCAGTTCCCCTTCACTTCCTGCCACGAGTGGTGTCATCTACATATCTGAGGTTATTGATACTTCTCCCAGCAATCTTGATTCCAGCTTGTGCTTCATCCAGTCTGGCATTTCTCATGATGTACTCTGCATATAAATTAAACAAGCAGGGTGACAATATACAGCCTTGATGTACTCATTTCCCAATTTGGAATCAGTCCATTGTTTCATGTCAGGTTCTAGCTGTTGCTTCTTGACCTACATACAGTTTTCTCAGGAGACAGGCAAGGTGTTCTGGTACTCCCATTTCTTGAAGAATTTTCCACAGTTTGTTGTGATCCACACAATCAAAGGCTTATTGTAGTCAGTAAAGCAGAAGTAGATGTTTTCCTGGAACTCTCTTGCTTTTTCAGTGATCCAATAGATGTTAGAAATTTGATCTCTGGCCCTTTTGCCTTTCCTAAATCCAGCTTGATCATCTGGAAGTTCACCATTCACATAATGTTGAAGCCTGGCTTGGAGAATTTTGAGCATTACTTTGCTAGCATGTGAAATGAGTGCAATTGTCTGGTAGTTTGAACATTCTTTGGCATTGTCTTTCTTTGGGATTGGAGTGAAAAGCGACCTTTATCAGTCCTGCGGCCACTGCTGTGTTTTCCAAATTTGCTGGTATATTGACTGCAGCACTTTAACAGTGTCATGTATAGTGTTCGAAATAGCTCAGCTGGAATTCCATCACCTCTTCTAGCTTTCTTCATAGTGATGCTTTCTAAGGCCCCCTTAATGTTGCACTCCAGAATATCTGTCTCTAGGTGAGGGATCACACCATCACAGTTATGAAGATCATGGGTCATGAAGATATTTTTAGTATAGTTCTTCTGTGTATTCTTGCCACCTCTTCTTAATATCTTCTGCTTCTGTTAGGTCCATACCGTTTCTGTCCTTTATTGTGCTCATGTTTGCATGAAATATTCCTTTGGTTTATCTCTAATGTTCTGCAAGAGATCTCTAGTTTTTCCCATTCTGTTGTTTTCCTATATTTCTTTGCATTGATCACTGAGGAATGTTATAAAACATTCTTATAATAATATTTACAATAGCCTTATTCATATTTAATAGCCAAAGTTCACAGGAAACAACCAGAATATTCCTCTGTATGTGAATGTTTATTCAATATGTGATATATCCATCCCATGAGATATTCAGCAAAAAACAGAAATGACTTATCATTACATGTAGCAACTTGGATGAATCTCAAGGGCATTATGTTCACGGAAAAAGCCAGTCTAAAAAGGCCACATACTGCATGGTTCCATTTATATAACCTCAAAAAGACACAGTCACAGAGATGGAGATTACATTAGTGTTTGACAGGGATTCAGAATGGTCGAGTGGAAAAAGATACAGTAGTGGCAAGAGAGACCTTTGTGGTGGTGGAAGTAGTTATGCAATTTGCTTCCTGTTATGTTAATCTATACACAAGAGAAATTGCATAGAACACACACATTTATCAGTGTCAATTTCCTAGTTTTAATATTAAGTTCTAGTTATATAAGATACAATCATTGGGAGAAACAGAGTGAAGGGTACGTGGATTCTGGCTAGTGTATTTGCAAATTTCCAGTGAATCTAAGATTTTTTAAAATAAAAAGGAAAGAAAAACATATCTACAAAGAATGAATACTCAGACACGGTCATCATAGAAAGGAGTCCTGGGTATACTGAGAAGTGAACCCCAGAGAACTGGGTTCAGTGCAACCACTTGGTCTCTGACCAAGTTTAATAATAATTAAGATATTATTAAATATCTTAATATCAGGAAAAAATCAGACAAGCAGATAGCAATGAAATCTCAGTTCCCATGTTTACCATTCCTGGACTGTTGGTAGATTTGAAATTTCATAGCCATTCCAAATAACTAGCTACAGTGAAAGAAGCAGAAAAATTTTATTCTTCCAAGGCATGTTTTAGGTATAGTTAAATCATGCAGAACATTTTAAATAAAAGATAATGCTGGGCTTTGTAAGTTTTGCTTTCAATATTAATTTATTTTTTAACTGGAAGAAATTAATTCAGATTGATAAAGAAAGTAAAGATGGTCAACTCCATTGCCCAGGTGGAATTGAGTAAATACAACCAGTTCATCAAAGCTATCTTAATATATCAAGCAACATTAATGTGTTGTTTATTCCTTTTATAGAAAAAACACACATAACACACTAAAATATTCTGGATTCAACTTATGCACATTTAAAATATGCTTATTTTTAAGGGCTCCAAAATCACTGTGGACAATGACTGCAGCCATGAAATTAAAAGAGTACTTTGCAGACAAAGGTCTGTATTGTCAAAGCTATGGTTTTTCCTGTAGTTGTGTAGAGATGTGAGATTTGGACCATAAAGAAGGCTGAGTGCTGAAGAATTGTTGCTGTGGAATTGTGTTGGAGAAGATTCTTGAGAGTCCTTTGGACTGCAAGGAGATCAAACCAGTCAATCATAAAGGAAATCAGTCCTGAATATTCACTGGAAGAACTGACCCTGAAGCTGAAGCTCCAATATTTTGGCCACCTGACGTGAAGAGCCAACTCATCGGAAAAGATCCTGATGCCAGGAGAAGAGGGTGGCAGAGATTGAGAGAGTTAGATAGCATCACTGACTCAGTGGACAGGAGTTTAAGCAAACTCTGGGAGACGGTGAAGGACAGAGGAGCCTGGCATGCTGCAGTCCACAGGGTCGCAGAGTAAGACATGACTTAGCAGCTGCACAGCAAAATATGTACTAGGAAGCAAATTTCCTGATTAGTAAATATTGTGTGGTTAAAGGGAAAACCATTTCATTTCCTGAAACAAGTATATATATTTTTTAATGTTAGCTTTAAAACAAAATATTTAGACATCTGGAAATTAAGTCTAATGCAATTCTTCTTTTGTATAATTTTTGTATTAACATTTTCCTTTTTTGACCATTTTCTGTGTCACGTTAAAAGAGTCACATTAATATACCACATTGTCGCCTAAAGGGATTATTTATGACTAAATGGACACATTAGAACACATTTTATTTCCAATTCACAATAAAATCATATTTTCCTGAGTAAATATAATTGTAAACCCTAATCTAGCCTGTGCCACTCTAATTCCTGGATTTGTTCTGTTCAGTGCAGTTGCTTGTTCAATGGGTTTTTCTGTTTCTGTATTAAAATGTGTCTTTGGGCTGTGTGTAACTCTTACTGCAGAGACACCGTGTATCTCTTTGTGATGGGGACTATTTTTTGTGCTATGTCACTTCAGTCATGTCCGACTCTGTGACTCTATGCACTGTAACCCATCAGGTCCCTCTGTCCATGAGATTCTCCAGGTAAGAATACTGGAGTGAGTTGCCATTTCCTACTCCGGGAGATCTTCCAGACTCAGGGATCTAACCTGTGTCTCCTGCACTGCAGGCAGATTCTTTACCCATTGAGCCACCTGGAAAGCCTACATTCTAAGTTATCCCCTTCCTACACTTGTAGCTGTAATAGGGAAGAACAAATCTGATTCTATACTGGATGTGTTTCTTCTGCTTTAATCTTTGCTTTTTCTACAAGTTAATCACTAAAGGGATGTTGCAGATAGCTTAAAGTATACACAATGTAGGGCTTCCCAGGTGGCGCTAGTGGTAAAGAACCCACCTGCAAACGCAGGTAGATGAAAGAGATTCAGGTCTGATCCCTGGGTCAGAAGATCCCCTGAAGAAATGCATGGCCAGTATTTTACCTGGAGAATCCCGTGGACAGAGGAGTCTTTTGGGTTATAGTCCATAATGTCACACAGAATCAGACATGACTGAAGCAACTTAGCACAAATGGACATGCATACATTTTGCCACACATCCAGGAAACCCTGCCTCCCTGCCTGAATATTAAACTAAAATGCATTTATTTAAATTCATAGGAAGCATTCTGACTAGGCATACCTGTAACTGGTTGCAGGAAGGAAGAAATTATCATACCCCCTCTAGAGTCTGGCCAGAACCAGGAAATATTTGCAACAACTTATCACCTTTTTTTATTTTACATCTTAACCTCCTCTTCTTTGTTCTATTAAAAAAAAAATAGTATCTAAACCTGGGCATGATGGTCGTTAAAGATACTGGTCCACCATCATCTTTATCTGCTGGCTTTCTGAAAAGAAATTCTATTCCTTGCCTCCATAACACTTCTCTTGATTTACTGGTCTGTGTGCACCAAGTCATAGGAACTTGGACTCGGAACATAGCTACAACTGAAACTATCAAAAAAGACTTAGTTTTTAGCTTCATTGGGGGCTTTAAAATTGACTTAAAAGTCTAACAAGAGAAATGGCAAAATGTCTTTTACCTGTACAGGGAACCTTATAGTCACAATTAGGGGAAGAATGTTCTAGCTAGGTTTCCAGTACCCCAGCTAGAAAATGACTGTACTGGTTACACTTCACAGAAAAGATGCTTTCAAAGACACTGAAAACTGTCATAAACTGACAGAAGAGACAGTACTGTTTCTGTTCTTAAAGTTCTGTCTTTACTCAGTTTTAATGCCTGATCATCACAGTTATGACAAATAGGTCAGCTTTGTTGTCTTAAGAATTAATTATGGTTTTCTTAAGCACCCTTCTTGGGTGGTGATATTGAGGGTGATATTATGCAGTTGTTAATCACAGGATTTTTCAGAATTTTTCAGAATAAAGTGGTAGTCGACCATCAAATGCTTTGTTCTTGGGGCAGGGGTGGATATTGTATGTATAATTTCAGTCTATTTTAGTATTGTGTGGCAAATGCAAACCCTGTCTTCTTACTGAGTATGAAATTCCTTTTTCATTTCTACTATTGGATAAGATACACTTGTGGTTCTCAACTAATATTTCTGCCTTGTACAATATATTCTATAGTAATTACTTGCTTTTAGAGTGTACATTTGAGCACTGCTTATTTAAGCTTTATATTTTTACTTTTCATTATGAAAAGTATGAATCTGAAAATGTGGATTCACATATATTAGAAAAACAAAATCAATTTTGAATGCCTTGTGTATCTTTAAATAAAAATACTAGGGGTCAAGAATCCACCTGCCGGAGCACAAGATACAAGACACATGGTTCAGTGCCTGGGTCGGTCGGGAAGATCCCTCGGAAGAGGAAATGGCAATCCACCCCAGTGTTCTTGCCTGATAGAGTTCATGGACAGAGGGACCTGGGGGGCTGTCCATAGAGTCACAAAGAGTAAGGCATGTCTAAGCACATACACACACACTTATAAACTTAGATAATAATTTTACTCACAAATATTAACATTAAGAAATATTGTTTACTCAGTAATGTTAAATCTTTAAATATGATGATTATAACCTGGACTATCAAAATAGTTTTATATAGTTCTATAGGATAAGAGAGTAATCAGCTATAATGTTTGTACATCTAACTGACAACATTTTAAGGTAGATTTAGGGTGAAAAATGTCTGCCTTATTACTCTCTCCTTAAATGGTGTATCTGATCACAAGAACAGATCTTCCTCAAAGATTTTCTCTCAAAGAGAACCAACGTTTCTTTTAGATTATGTGAAAAAATTTATATTTTGAAAAAGTTTCCAAGCAAATATATCAAAATGCTGCTGGCATCTCAGCTCTCCTTGGGGAGCAGCCAAAAGTAGTGAGAGATACCTTCTGATATGGAAAAGATGAAGTAAGTTCAGTTGCTTAATAATAATAATGTCACTGAATAATCTCCAATTAATTTCTGGAATGAAAAATATAGCTGAGTTTTAGACTTTGATTTCACTCTGGAAGACGACTTTTTTTCAGCAGACTCTTAAGGAAAATCCAGTTACTTGTAATTGAGTGTGAATAAATGAATAACATCACCAGACTAGAGATTCTGAAGGAACAAAAGTAACATAATTTTCAGATTAAATATTTGTGAGAAACTTAATGATAGCAATCATTACGAAGTAGTAGTTGAGTTTGCTGAAGCTTCAGACATGATATATTCTCTAGACCATAGAGAAACAGTGATAGCAAATGTCATGAAATGCCAATAGTTGTACATGTTTTAGCTTTCGATTCCAGTGTTTAAAGACAGTGTGTCTAAGCACTCTAATGCTTTATTGAAGTGTGAGCAATATCACACTTACTGTCTTACACCCGTCTCTTGTCACACTTTTATTACTTATACACAGTAGAGGCATTTTAGTTTGCTTATATGCTTAGAAGGATGGTTTTCAAACTGTCCTGTAAAGTCATGGAGAATTTCACAAGGTGATTTAAGGGAAGCTGCAGAAAATGGCACAAATGCTTGTGTCTGCATTATATGTAGGATTCTTTTTTAGTAAGAACTTACTTAAGTAAGAAATTTAATTTCTAAATAAATACTTGATAACCATTCTTTGGAGAAAGTACATTAGGAATTTTTTTTTTTTTTTCCTAATACAGCCAAATCTTACTAAAAATCAAAGACATTTAGAATTAGTTGTTTTCTTTAAAGGAGTCAGCTGCTTTAAATGACATAGATATTTTCTTGTTTTTTTGATTTTAGCAAAGAAAGATAGTGGTTGTTTAATGTTTCTATAATTACATGATAATTTCATAAAACGAGATGCTTTTAAAAAATATTTCTGATTCACGTAGTTTGGTTGAAGCTTGTATATTTCTTAATGCCCTCATTTCCCATCCATGAGACTCCATATTCAAGATAACCATTAAGCAAAGAGCAACAAGGGAATCTAGGAAGGTAATATTACAAAATTATAAAATTCAACTTACAAATATTGTATGTTTTTTGACAACAGAATTAAGTACATCTTAAATGTTATTGTGCGTAACAATTGCATTAAAACACAGATGTCCAAACCTAATTCTAATGAAATAATAAAATAGTAGGTGTTTATCAGAATTTTCATAGACCACATTTGGGGAAAGACAGGCAAAAGTCACTTGTTCATTGCCATACTTTCTATCCACATTTTATTATGACCTGTGAGTGAGACTGCATGTGATAACTAGTTACTGCCTAACATGTAACTGCATTGCAAGTGGCGGTGCCTGTATTTTCTCCTTATGTTACCTACTGGATAGGGAGAGTTGATGAGGACCCTTTCTCGTGGGTCTTGGTTCTTGGTAAGGACACAAAGAAGAATCTGAGGTCTTACACATGGGAAAAACAAGTTTATTGGAGAAAGAACAGAAAGAACAGAAAGAACAAGGAAGAGGTGGGCCAAGCCAAGAGAGACACTGGTGCTGGAATGGTGATGTATGGGGTTTTCAAGACAGGGCTGTTACATATTCATCTAGGTGGGCGTGGACTGACAGTCTTGATTGACACTTGCAAATTACATAGCAATAGACTATGTTGTGCATGTCTTTCCCATAATCCAGTCTATTATAATCAGATAGATACATGTAGAGAATATTTATGAACTTTTAATGGGCTCCTGGCCGCCTAAGGTCACTTGAAGACCTCTGTGCCTGAAATGAGGATATGCCAGAGTTAGAAAAGTCTCCGTGGTTATTTTGTAGCATATCTGTGAGCTCTCCTGGGCCACACTAGGGTACTGAGACAGGGATTAGAGATCAGCATAAGTCGTTTTCAGCTAGGCCACCCATTGCTGCTCATGCTAACTTCCTACCTAATACTTGTACTTGAATACTAATGATTAAAGGAACAAAAGGATGACATCAGTGTTCTAGATTGAGTATATATAATTCTTGGTTTCCATTAGCATCATATGTAATTGTATTTTAAAAAAGAAATATCAAAAGAAAAATACTAAATACAAACAATGGTTCAAAACTATTTCATTTATTGCCAGAAAAATAAAATACAGTGTGGAAAATTTTTTTCGCTGAAATATTTCATATAAGAGATCCTGAAATTCAGAAAGGGAAACAGCTTATTATCCTCTTCAAAATGTATGCTTAGAAGGATGTTATTGGAATTATTTCTGTAAAACTATAATGCCTTTTCAAAATACCATGAAATATGCTTTAAAAGTAAATTAGTCTACTACATTTTTTAATCCATAAAGGGCATATTCACGCTTTTGATTTTGCCTGTTTTATCCTTCCCATCGCAACCTTGTACAATACATTTCACTAATTAGTAATATGTTTATGTCCATAGTCAAATGATTTAGGGATCTACCATCATAATATTTCTACAACAGTGAAGTACATTTTGTGGCTAAAATACAATGAGTTGAAATGTTACTCTGATTTTCTTAAGATGTGAGTTTGTTTAAGAGCTGCTAATCTTCAAATGTCTATACTACAAATAATTTTATGCTTGGTTTCCAGAGTAGTTAACCTTTATTTAAAAAGCAATAACTCTTCTGAAGCAACCATGTGTGAATTATTTAAAACTGTTATTGTGCTAAATAAGTCAAGATGAAAATGCATATCTATTTAAGACACAAATTCATGAAACCTTGTTCCATACATACATGAGTCCGTATGACTGTACATATAGATAAATAGATAAAAGATAGATATTATAGATATTATTTTATTTTCCCCTGTTTTACTGTGCTGAGGATTTCTGAAGAAGAAATACTAAGTCATTTCATAAAAAAGTGACTCTTGAATGATTAAAGACCAGTCCTGCCTACATAATTAATTTGTTATCATTAAGTTATCACTGAAGTTCATTTTTTTTTTTCTAAGATCTTGGGGCTGAAATGAGCCTGAAAAGAATGGCTTCAAATACATCTGTATAGGGAGATATAATTTTACTTATTTTGTTAAGAGTATGTCATTTATTTTGTAATTAAAAAATTATTCTAATAGCTCCTTTTCTACTACTGAAAATTTTATATATGTTCTGTGTTGTAAGAAAAGAGATAGTTGGACAAAAATAACACATGATTATAGAAATGAAGGCAAAATTATGAATCCAAGATATATTTGGGGGTTTAAACACTTTAAAATACCTTTTTGTGTTTATTTTTGTAAATATGTATTTATAATCAGCATTTGGTTATTCTTAGAAAAAATGAATCATGAGGCCACTTTTCACTTCATTTTAGACTTTGTATTTAATTTAAAAATATAACCCTAAAAGAACTATGTAGGTATTTTAGCAGATAATAGGATTTATGTTATTTTTTATATGGAAAATGTCAATGAATTAATGAGCAGATAAAAGCCTAATATTTTTTGCATTTATTTTTCTCCTCAATGGTAAACCATTATAATATATTCACATTTCTTTTATTTATGGTTTATATCCACTAAGAGTGTATTAATAATCCCTATTAAAACAATATGAAGCAAACATAGAAATACAAAAAGTTGAAAATAGATTTTGGTAGGACTGCACAAATTATGCATGCATTTATATTTAATGAGTCATTTACTTTACTCTGACATATAGTAGGCAGTTAAATATAGCTACAGTAGAGCTAAGTAACCAAAACAGTTTGGATAATTATATAAAAAATTACTAATAGATGTATTCAATGACAATTGCTGTGCAAATCTAGAAAGCAAAAATTTTTAGGGTCATTGTAATCTCTTTCATAATCCACACTCCAATCCATTAGTAATAGCAAATCCTTTGTGCCACGTTTACCAAACTATGCAAAATTCTTTCCACTTCTCAGCACTTTCACTACTATTACTCCAGTTCAGGCCATCTTCAATATTCATCCAGATTATTCCAACTTCAGGTCTTCCTTGTTACTATTATTGCCCTCTCCTGCCACCTTTGGCAGGTATGAGGTTTGATACTAAATGTGATTGTGCCCCTCCTACCTTCTTGTTGGGGATTTTCCTTTGTCCTTAAATAGGTGGGATCCAACATTTTTCCTGTCAATGGCCATTCATCAGCTAGCTGAGATTTTGGTGCTGTCATAGGAGAGGAGCCCACATCCTTCTACTCCACCATCTTGATGTTAATCCTTATGGCAGAAAGTGAAGAGAAGTAAAGAGGCCTTTTGATGAAGGTGAAAAAGGGAAGTAAAAAAGCTGGCTTAAAACTCAACACTCAAAAACCTATGATCATGACATCTGTCCCATCACTTCATGGCAAATAGTTGGGGAAACAATGGAAACCGTGATAGGCTTTATTTTCTTGGGCTCTCAAATCACTGTGAATGGTGACTGCAGTCTTGAAATTAAAAGACACTTGCTCCCTGGAAGAAAAGCTCTGGCCAATCTAGACAGCATATTAAAAAGTGGAGACATTACTTTGACAACAAAGGTCTGTCTAGTCCAAGCTATGGTTTTTCCACTAGTCATGTATGGATGTGAGAGTTAGACCATAAAGAAGCCTGAGTGCTGAAGAATTAATGCTTTTGAACTGTGGTGTTGGAGAAGACTCTTGAGAGTCCCTTGGATTGCAAGGAGATCCAACCAGTCAATCCTAAAGAAAATCAACCCTGAATATTCATTGGAAGGATTGATGGTGGAGCTGAAGCTCCAATACTTTGGCTACCTGATATGATGAAACACTGACTCATTGGAAAAGACCCTGATGCTGGGAAAGATTGAAAGCAGAAGGAGAAAGGGATGACAGAGGATGAGATGATGGATGGCATCACTGACTCAATGGACATGAGTTTGAGCAGACTCCGGAAGATAGTGAAGGACTATACCAGGAGATAGTGAAGGATGCCTGGCGTGCTAGAGTCCGTGGGATTGCAAAGAGTCATACACGACTGAAAGACTGAACAACAGCAAAACCTTAGGTCAGGGGTCTGGGCATGATCTAACTGGGTCATCTTCTTTAGGGCTGCAAGCCACGTGTCAGCTGTGGTGGCCATCTCATTGAGGTTGGATTTGGAACCATCTCAATGTAAACATATATTGGCAGAAATCAGTTCGTTGAGGATTGTTGGTCTGATGACTTTGGTTTCTTGCTGGCTGTCACCCAGAAGCTGCCTTCATTTTCTAGCTAATTGTTGGTTGGAGGCTATCCTCAGCTTCTTGCCACATAAGCCTCTTCAACGTGGCTACTTATGTCAAAAGAGTCAGCCAGATATATAGTGTCCTAGTGAGATAGATACTTTCCCAACAT
Source organism: Cervus canadensis (assembly GCF_019320065.1). NCBI lineage: Eukaryota > Metazoa > Chordata > Mammalia > Artiodactyla > Cervidae > Cervus > Cervus canadensis. Next base: position 55,129,407 of record NC_057394.1, read on the forward strand.
AATTAGAAAAGCGACATGCAATTACCTTTTTATTACTCTGTTGATTAATAGCAGGTCACATTTCTGCCCACAATCAAGATTACACAAGGGCATAAATATCAGAAATTGGGCATCATGGGACCACCATAGAATGTCTGCCACTGGGCTTTTGCACATGTGTTTATTACATCTTCCCTGAAAATTTTTTCTTCAATTATCAATATGCCTCTCTAGTCTCATTTTGTTTAAATTTGTATTCAGATGCTAATTTATCATAAAACCCTAACTTGCCCCCCATATATAAAGTGTACCCTGTAGAGAGTTTTTATTGTGTTAGCTTCCATTAGCATTTTTGATTATAACAGTTATCACAAGTAGATATAGTACATATTTATTTTCTGTTTCACTTTTCTAGATGTGAAGAGTGAATTATCCTGTCTTATTTTCTCATATACATATTTCCATCTTCTAGAAAAGTTCTAAGTCAAAGAAGGAGTATTTTCAAAAATCAAGAGTTTTTTTTTTTTATGAAAATGTGTAAGGTATACTTATTTCCCAATATTTAATAACATTTGACTTCTTATATCTTCATTGTCCAGTATGATGACCACTAAAAAAATGTGGTTAAGTTACTAAAAATTAAATACCATCTAAATATTAGTTTATTCATTATACTAACCACATTTCAAGTGATCAATAGCCACACATGCCTAGTGGCTGCTCTAATGAATAGCGCAGATATTCAATAATCCCATCATTGCAGAAAGCTCTACTGATAAACACTACCTTATATTTATCAAACTTTTTATTTCTTTTCTTCTCCATGTCAGCTTATAAACATTCACAGAGAATAAAATTTGCACAATTATTATTTAGTCCAACATAAAAATGTTGGTTAATTTTACAGAAAAAGTTGATTGAATGACTGAATTTTTGAATGACTGATAAAAACACACTTCCAAGACAATATGGAATCTATCTTAAATAACACAAAAAATTATTCAATCAACGATTATTATTTTTTCCTGTTTTCTATGTTGCTTTCTTATACTAGCTATAAAAATAAGTTTCATTACTAAAAAGGTTTTCAAGTCATTACAAATTTTGTTTTGGGAACAAGAAATTCACTCACAGAAAATATCACTGTGAGTATAAGCATAGAGAAATGCAGAGTATTAAGTTCACAAACACTATATATTATTGTTCTCTTTTAAGAGACCACAGTGATATACCAAATCATGCTTGCAGCCTGGCAGATCTCAGTAGCTCTAGGCTTGTTTCATCTTGTTCTGTGCCCCTTGAAGCTCATCATAAAATCAGTAGGATTTCTCTGTTCAAAGATAGATCAAGACAGAAAACAGTCCCTTCATTTTTGTGAAGAATTTTTTTTTTTTTGGTAAACAACAACCTGTCAAATTTTTAAAATATAAGCTGTTATTTAGAAATGTAATTGAAATGGAAAGAAAAGTTTGTAACAGATAAGATAAAAAACATGATTGATAATGCTTAATGAGTAATAGGTCTGTGTCATACAGAGGCATATATGTGTGCATCTATGCTATTAGAATTATCTGTCAATTAAATCATATATAATTGCAAAATGTATATTTATTCTATTTTTAATTTTTTATTATTTTAATCACAAATTGCATATTTAAGACAATTATGAATTCCTAGGAATTAAGTTTTATTTCTTTATTCATGTGATAATTAAAAGATGTTTGATAACATGTATTTGATATCTCAAGACTCAAACACTTAAAAAAATTGTTGTGATAAGTAGTCTCAAAACCTATTTACAGATAGAATAAGATAATTAACATATAGATACATAAATGAATATTAAAATTAGGAGAATTTATGGAAACAAATATAGTATATGATGATAATTAGGGGTGAGGGAAGGTCATTTGGCATTATTTGAAATTTGCCATCTAAAGAGATTCTATCCCTCTCAAAAAATATATCAAAACATGGTATTTATAGATGTCTATGAGTATTTCAGGCTTCCCATGTGGAGCAGTGGTAAAGAATCCACCTGTCAATGCAGGAGATGCAGGAAAGGTGGGTTCGATCCCTGTATCAAGAAGATACCCTGAAGGAAGAAATGGCAACCAACTCCAGTATTTTTGCCTGAAAAATTCCATGGACAGAGAAGTCTGGCAGGCTATATAGCCCATGGGGTTGCAGAAAGTTGGACATGACTGAGTGACTGAGTATGCATGAGTGTTTCAATCCTACTATCTTTCTTTAAGGAAAAGCACTGCAGTGGTAGGAAGAATCCCTAACAATGAAGAGCAGAATTTTTTTTTTTTATTTAAATAAAGGATATTTGCTAAGATATTTATGGTGTTTGAGGATGAAGTTGAATTTTCATATGATATTTGTGTGATCCCAGGAATAACTACCACTGTGAACAGATTTACTTAAGAACACACGCAAACAAAGAATTTCTGAACTATATCTAACTATTCACATAGATTTTTTACACTGCTTAATAGCATTAAATGCCCCAACTATAATATATCTCCTAGGCTTATAAATCAATAATTTCTTAGTATTTAACAAGTTTTTTTCAAGATATGAGATGAGGAGTTGTTTTATTTACACAAAAGTTTTCAGTAATATTTTATTAGAAGAAAAATAAGAATTCTTTAATTATTTATTTAAAAAAATATCAATCTTGCAAAAATAACTTCAAGTTCCATAACACCGTACAAATACTCTCCAGTTTTAAATTTTTTAACCTTAGAAAATGTTAAGTTCAACTGTCTTAAAAATACCAAATAAAACATATTGGATGGCAAGTATAGTTGGTTCAATTTCTCACTTACCTCCGCATCTCTGTAAATCTGATCTGGGCATAGAGATCCTTTGAAATCAATGCGGAGTTATCAGTTGGATAAGTTCAATATAATCATGGGATATGATGAAGTATTCATCCTTTGTGTATTTTCAGTAAATTTTTCTCTCCATTTGAACTGATAAAGACAGAAGACACTTAATCAGCAGTTGAATTTAGTCTTCTTATTAAGTGTATTCAAGCCTTTTCATTTAAATTTATGTACAAATTTTCACGATTTCAGTAACTTCCCTGATCACCTGGTTTTAAAACTTGTTCTACATGTAACACTAGGTATATCTTATACACTACATTTTTCCTTATAACATTAAGCACTATTTGATTTTATATTATAGTGTATATTTGTCATTTAACTTTTTTCTTTTTGCTTATGGTTGAAACACCAGTACTTATAACCTTTATATTGCAGAGCAAGTGGACAATATATATGATAGAAGTCTCTAATTTATTTGAAACTACCTAGTCTGTACAATCAGATATTTTGTTGGGATTGGGCAATACAAAATTTGAAGTATTTACTGGTGATGAGATAAACTGGTGTTCTCTTTGTTCTAGAAAATCTCATCAAACAATAAGAAATAAAGGAACAACAAAAATCCTTTCTAGGTTTTTGAGGTAAGATACTGATACAGGAATGAATGATTTTGATATCCAATTCAAATTTTTAATACTCCCTACAAAGTACCTGGGGCTCCCAAACAAGGAATCATGTAACTCTTCATATGTTCTTTTATTCCTAATGAATGCAGATGCCATAATCACTTAGTACTTACAGTTAGTGAAAAATAGTGTTGCTGATTTTTGTTTTCAGTTGGTTAGGGGGATGTGAAGAGATAAAGCAGTTTTCTGACTAACTGTTCATGACACCAAAGGAAAGAAAAAAGCAAATTTCCTCACAGGTATCACAGGGTATTGAGATATCTCTATTTTCCGTTTTGTGCAAAAAAGCTATCCTAGTCGAAGGAAACTGACTTTACCAGTAACTATTAAGAAGATCATTTTCAGAAAAAAATGAAAACCAGATATATTCATGCAGAAATAAGAATAAACTTGTGCTATAGACTTTAATTAACTCATGATAAAGAACCAGGTTATTGAAATATTAACAACCTCAGATATGCAGATGACACCACCCTTATGGCAGAAAGTGAAGAAGAACTAAAGAGCCTCTTGTGATAGTGAAAGAGGCGAGTGAAAAAGCTGCCTTAAAATTCAGCATTCAAAAAATGAAGATCATGGCATCTGGCCTCATCACTTCATGGCAAATAGATGGGGAAACAATGGAAACAGTGACAGATTTTATTCTCTTGGGCTCCAAAGTCACTGCAGATGGTGACTGCAGCCATGAAATTAAAAGGCACTTGCTGCTTGGAAGAAAAGCTATGACCAACCTAGACAGCTTATTAAAAAGCAAAGACATTACTTTGCCCACAAAGTTTCACCTAGTCAAAGCTATGTTTTTTTCTGGTAGTCATGTATGGATGTGAGAGTTGGATTATAAAGAAAGCTGAGAGCTGAAGAATTGATGCTTTTGAACTGTGCTGTTGGGGAAAACTCTTTTGAGAGTCCCTTGGACTGCAAGGAAATCAAACCAGCCAATCCTAAAGGAAATCAGTCCTGAATTTTTATTGGAAGGACTGATGCTGATGCTGAAGCTCCAATATTTTGGCCATCTGATGCAAAGAACTGACTCCTTGGAAAAGACCCTGATGCTGGGAAAGATTGGAGACAGGGGGAGAAGGGGACAACAGAGGATGAGATGGTTGGATGGCATCACTGACTTGATGGACATGAGTTTGAGCAAGCTCTGGAAGTTGGTGATGGACAGGGAAGCCTGGTGTGCTGCAGTCCATGGGGTGGCAAAGAGTCAGACATGACTGAGCAATTGAACTGAGCTGAACTGATGAGTTAGATTGTTTCTTCTAAAATGGGTATTTGAAGATGTATTAATTTTTTAAAGCTTATCAATGACTAAATAACAGTTGCTTTCTATTTCTTAAAAAAGGAAAAAAAAGTATGTGAAAGTTATGACTTTTCCAGAATAGGCTATAGGTTTTCAAACTACATTCTGACTCTAATATCTCCTGTTTTATTCCTGTCTATTTCAAAGATAAGCTCATTTCTAGATAGGTATTCAAAGTAGGTATGTTTTGTTTGACAACATGTTTATTAGCTATTACATGAAAAGCCATCTCTAATGAGTACCTGGGATCACAATTGCAAAACTACCATGTCCTCACTTTATCTTATTTCAGACCAGCACTACCTAATAGAACTATCAGAGATGATGGACTTCCCTCATTTGTCTTGTCCAATATAATCATCACCCCTAGTTACATACAACTATGGACCCAAGACAGTGTAAGTTGCACAACTGAGTTTGTACTTTAACTTTGACTAATTTAAGTTGCTACATGTAGCTAGTGGTGAATGCATTAGAAAGAACAGTTCTAGACCTTGAATGGGATTTTAAAAATATTTCCTGGAAAGCAAGATTTTCTCATGTAGTTTCAGATCTGTTTCTCTCAGCAGAATTCCTGGAATAAGATGAATGAGGAAAAACCCATGAATAAGTGAGATTCCTAGGACCTCAAGTACTGTTATAGCTAAGGTTCTGAATGAAACTATTTCTGATGCTTTTTCATATACTGTGATTTGCATGATTTCCTCCTTTTCCTCAGGAACTGAGCCAATCTTTTCAGAGGAAACGTTCTCCCTGTATAACCAAGGGCCAAAGATCAAATTGACCTTGTAATTCTATCATTTCTAGTAGAAAAACAACCAGACCATATGTTATTGAAAAAAAATATCACCTTTGCATATGAAACATTTAATGTTTTTACTTCTAAAGCTCATAAAACTGAAACACAATTTTGAATTATTTAAATATATATGTATATAATTTATATTATCTAGTTGTTACACTGATGTTATTCTGATTCCTTATTATTCTTTGAAAACATATTAAACATTAAGAATGAATAATAAATAAATAAATAAAATTGGAATAATGATAGATGAAATGAAATATAATACACACTTTAGTTACACTGATTCTGTAAAACTAAATTGTTCTAGTAAATTATTGGCCTAATTAAAAAGATAGCTTTATGATTATCTCTCTCGTGTCAATAGCATCAAAAGGGAATGTCAGAGTGAATTTTGTACTGCAATGGTCAGGTGTACGGGAGCAGTCATTATTTTCTCATGCCTGGTATCAAGCAAAATCCACCAGGCTCTAATATATCACTCTGCTTTCTACTGCCATCATAAAGTTATTCGTTAATATGCCATCGGATGTTATTTAGAAGAAATTTTCAGCAAAATTGTGTTGTTTTGCACAAATGTTTACCTAAGGCAGAGGCTGTTCCCTTTAGGTTCTATTTGCCATGACTTTAGTACGAATACTTTACCAATTTAAAAGAATAAAGGATTCAAGATTTTGTGCCGTGTAAAAGTGCGAATTGCTAATCACAATTTCATTGATTCTCAAATGAAAAATGATGCCTATATAAGAGGAAGTATCACTCACAAAATGAATGATTAGGTTAAGAAATATAAAAAGAGAGAGAATTTAAACTCTGAAAAACTTAATAATATATATGGACTAATTATTATTTTTTTTTAATATTTTTTAAATAGTTTACTCAGTTTTGCAATCACCTCTTATGCTGGTTATTTTTCTGGTGTCTACTGAGCCCCATACATACCCTTGTGTGCTAAATTTTGCAGCGCTAGATCTGAAAAAAAAGAAATTTAAATTACATTTCCCAGTCTCCATTGTGTAATATTTCCATACTAGCTTCTATGGATTTGAGACTCTGTGGAGAGATCAAAAATCAGAAAGGAAAGATGTCTTAACTGTAACTCCAGTAGGAGAAATGGATACAGGAAGTTGACGGAGAAGGTGAGAATAGTGACAGGAAAAAGAACAATTATTCAGTGGTTCAAGTACTGAGAAATCAGTGTTCCCAGTGAAGTGGTCAGTAGGGGTGGTGAGCTCCAGCTGAAAGGTACAAGTAAGCCCTGCTCAGATAATAGTACTTTTCCTTTTGTTTACTCTCAGCAACCACCATAACATTTTTGGTCTTTCAGCCCTTCAAAAGATCAACAAATTTAATTCCCTTCATTAAACACATGTCTGAAATATTAATACTTTGTCTTTTGTCTTTTTTTTTTTTTTTTTACGTTACTCAACGTAACACAAATGTCCACATTCATCGTCAGTTCACTTTTCAATAGACTGCTCTCTCTCCAAGTACATCTCATGAGCTCATGAGTGTGTTATCGGCCTTATACCTTCCTTGGCCTTGTCTTTCTCATTCTCCTATGTAAAACTTGATGCATGCTTTTGAATATTGGGTCCATGAAACTTAGACCTTATATACGTATAAGAAGAAGCTGTGAAACCAAAAAAATAAAAAAGAAAGAAAGAAAAAAAAGAAAGGCCTTTAGAAAGTTAAAGATCAGTTGTTTTCATATATAAAGAAAGAAAATTAAAAGACAAGAAATTATATTAAATGTTTGGCTAATGAACTTTTGATTTTTTAAAGTGGTATGGTTGCTTTCATTGAAAAGGTATAGAGTGTGATCACTGCTATGGAATTTAAGTGAGAGCAACTAATTTAATGAAACCCAGGAACTTCTCCCTTTATCTTTTAATTGGTATTCTAAATGGGCTTTCAAATAGTATTTGGTAATTACATACTTAGTGGAAGGGAATAAAACTGAAATCCTTTTAGCCTGTATTCTAAAAGAATATAGAGAATTGACCCTGAAAGTTAAATGATGACAGCACGTAATAAAAGTGATGAAATGAGATTGCGTAAAACCCCACAGGACCAGATTTTATTTTTTTGTGAACTAAGTAGTGGTCTGCAAATAATAGTAAACTAATTTCACCTCTATGTTTTTTATTAATAGGACATGGGAGAAAGCACAGTTTCCTATTGGCAAGTCTGAAGAAAACCATCAATGGAAGAGAGCCAAGTTTTAATTAAGCATGGGAAGAGAAGGGCTTTTCTATAAAGAGAATGAAATTTTTAAATGAATAGTGGAATGAAAATCCTAGATGAGATCAAGAAAAGAGAGGCTAGAAGTGAGAAGGCAGACCCTGATTTGGAAAGAAATGACCACAAAGATGAAAGAAAATCTTGAAGCAGAAACAAACAGATATCTAAGGGCCTGTAACTTCTTTAATGACTGAGTATCAACAACCACATAGCAATGTTATTTTGGTCCAAGGACAGGATTGCAAGTAACATGTACAAGATGTCCAGACGAAACACTGGCACTCCAGTGAGCACTTTTCAAGGAGAATCAGAGTGATTAAAAACTAAGTCAGAAAGTTGATTTGAGGACAGTAATGCTTAGTCAAGTGTCACATCAGATGTCCTTTAGTGTCCAGGCAGTGATATCAGGGTGTCCCACACCATTTCCTCTTCATCCAGATTATAAATTCTCCATGTGATCGCTGTCCTATAAACATTTTATATTGATGATTCTCTAATTATATAACTCATAAGGAACTCTGGTGCTTGTGATTATATGAAACTGAGCAAGGAAATAATGTTGAGGATCCATAGTTCTATAAATAATTCAATGACATAATAATAATGTTTCACATGTCAAAAGCATTAGTGTAATATTTAATGAACAATAGCAGCAGAAATTGTTATGCTGATGTTTAAAACGAAAGTAAATGTCAGCAGATCTGGCATCCTGTCACCAGATAATGGGCTCTGGTTCTTCAAAAATGCTCAGTCACCGCCAAAGCATAGTTTCAAAGATATTGATCGTGTGACAACATTTTTTTGAAATGACTTCATTTTGGTTCAAACAAATGAGTCAAGCGGGTGTAAAAATGAGGTTGAGACCACAAAAAGGATTTTGCCTTAGTGTTATGAAAGTGCTTATTTCAACCAGCTGAATTAGTAGTTTAGTGTATAATTTTCCTGATAGGAATATGTTACAAACACTCTAAATGATGGAATGCAGTGCATGCTTTATAAATTAACCAGTTTATAATTGGCAATCAAGTTCCTAAACTACTCTATTTTCTTCTGATAATCAACAAATATTAATGCTAGCTGAACTGTCATTTTGCAAAAATTCAACTTTTAGTAAAGCTACAATGAGTTTTTATAATGGATACATTGCTTGTAGATTTTATCTAACCCATAATTTGCAATCAAATTTCTATAGGGCATGTAATATTTTGTATAGACTTGTATATAAGATAGAACAAAAATATTTTTTTCAGGATGGCTAATCTAATTTAGAAATAATTCTAATATGTGATATTTGAGTGTAAAGTAATGTGACTACTTAAAAAACAGCATTTTATTTTTAGATATTCATTTATGTTAGCCCCTTCAGAGCAGAGTTGGACACGACTGAAAGACTGAACTGAACTGAACTGAAATGAACTTCAGAACAGAAGACACATGTCAAAATACGTGTGAAAAATTGGATATAGGACGGAACCAAAAAAATATGGTCATGATAAAGGGAGTTATTGAATAACCATCTGAATTGTTGGAAATGTTGTTGTGCGTCATCTTTATCCACTTCACTTCTGATTGTGATAGGTATGGTTGCTACTGATAACACAGCTCAAAACAGTTGCAGTCCATCTTAACAACATTTCACCAAGATGGTAAAATAACTCTTGCTGCACAGTACTGTGTGGAAAAAGAAAAGCCAGTGCTTCATGACATTATCTGTAAATCTAAAATGAAATAACTTGAACAAGCAAGGGAGTGATAACACAGAGCATATGCATTCACAAGGCTTGCATGTAGCATTATATATTCAGGATCTGATTGAGAGCCACCAGAAAATCTTAACTGTGTGAAGACTTGCAATGTACACTGTTGACAAAACATTTACTAATTAGAAATCTAACAGGAGATGGAAAATTTATCAAGTGCAAGTGAAGCCCAAAAAAGGAATATAGAAAATTGTGATTGATGCATGGCCTCCTCAACAAGGAATAAACATTGAGCAGACCTTAATGTTATGAGCATCTGGTAATTTTCCAGAAACAAATCTAATCGTTATAAACACAGTAAAATATCACTTGAAGAGGTGCTAAAGGGAACATGATTTTGATGCATATTTTAATAACTATTTCTACATTTCTTAAGATTAAAACTTGATTTAAATCTGCTGCCAGGTCCTCTATCTGTGTATTGTTACATTCCCACCTTAGATTTTCACCATTCACAAAACTAAGTAAATCCTAAGAACTCAGTGTAATCTTTCCCTATGGTTAGTTTGAAATATTAAATTAAAGTTTTTTAAACCATCATTAGAAAACTATATTTTAAAGCAAAACAAAATGAAAAAAAGCTAAATTAAATATTTACCTTCCACCTGATATTAGTTTGTAAGCAAATTCTGAAAAAATTAAATGCGTGTTATTCATTCTCCCTATTCATCTGTCTATTAAAAAATAAGTGTATTAAACATCAACATAAATAAAAGCAGAGCTAAATTCTGCTTTTGTGAAATTAAGCATCTAGAAGTGAAAATAGATTAAAAAATAATACAATTGTTATATTTAACCACCTGGGGTACAGTTATACTTTACAAATTATGTCGCATATGCTTTCTTATTTATTTTTCATGATAACACTGTGTTTTATCAAAAGTTTTCACTTTCATCTGCAGTTCAGAGGATTTGCTAACAAAATAAGTCACTCGTTATATACAAATAAATAATACAGATATTTATCAGAGAATTATCTAGCTTATTTGCAACATACTAACATTAAAATAAAAGAGAAAGAGCAAAGAATACATCACTAAATTGAGTTTTGATCAAAATCCAGACTTAATCCACCTGCAATGCAGGAGACCCCGGTGTGATTCCCGGGTCGGGAAGATCCCCTGGAGAAGGGATCGGTGATCCACCCCAGTATTCTTGGGCTTCCCTGTGGCTCAGCTGGTAAAGAATCTGCCTGCAATGAGGGAGACTGGGGTTCGATCCCTGAGTTGAGAAGATCCCCTGGAGAAGGGAAAGGCTACCACTCCAGTATTCTAGCCTGGAGAATTCCAAGGACTGTAATAGTCCATGGGGTCAAAAAAAGTTGTACACTACTGAGCGATTGTCACTTCACTTCACCCTGTCCAGTATTCTGGCCTAGAGAATTCCATGGATTGTATAGTCAATGGGGGCGCAAAGAGTCGGACACAACAGCGATTTTCACTTTCAGACTTAGTCAACGCTGGGAAGTCCCATGTCACAGCATATCTGGAGTCCCACTTTGGACAAGGGCCCAGGCAGTGCATCCACCCCGTGGGTGAGACTTCAAAGACTGCAGGTCAGGAGTTCCTGCATATAAGCCCAGGACAGAGGCAAACTGACATCATCATCAATCTGTGACCAAATTACAAGCCCAGTTTCCTATTAATGCTGTTTGTTTTGTTGTGTAAAACTTGGGATGTTGCTCTCTCTGGGGCTTGGTTGGCCAGGCACCCTCCAGGGGCTTAACAACCTCAAAATTTCTCCCCCATCTTCTCTATGGTGCTGCAAGTCTTGTACTCACAGCAGGCAGTCACAGAGTCACTCCCAGTTAGGGCAGTGTCCAGGCAGGTTAGAAGCAAGGTCAGAGGCCTGCTCTGATTTGTTTCTGAAATCTAAACAGACTTTTTTTTTTTTAAATTTCCCTAACAAACTGTGAGCATCAGTTCAGTTCAGTTTGGTCACTCAGTCGTGTGCAGCTCTTTGCCACCCCGCAGACTGCAGCACGCCAGGCCTCTCTGTCCATCACCAACTCCCAGAGTTTACTCAAACTCGTGTTCATTGAGTCATCCAATCTCATCCTCTGCCGTCCCCTTCTCCTCCCGCCTTCAGTCTTTCCCAGCATCAGGATCTTTTCCAATGAGTCAGTTCTTCCCATCAGGTGGCAAAATTATTGGGGTTTCAGCTTCAGCATCAGTCCTTCCAATGAACATTCAGGACTGATTTCCTTTAGGATTGACTGGTTGGATCTCCTTGCTGTCCAAGGGACTCTCAAGAGTCTTCTCCAAAACCACAGTTCAAAAGCATCAACTCTTCAATGCTCAGCTTTCTTTATAGTCCAACTCTCACATCCATACATACCTACTAGAAAAACCATAGTTTTAACTAGATGGACCTTTGGCGGCAAAGTAATGTCTCTGCTTTCTAGATGCTATGCTGTCTAGGTGGCTCACAGCTTTTCTTCCAACGAACAAGTGTCTTTGAATTTCATGTCTGCAGTCACCATCTGCAGTGATTATGGAGCCCAGAAAAATAAAGCCTTTCACTTTCTATTGTTTCCTCATCTATTTGTCATGAAGTGATGGGGCCAGATGCCATGATCTTAGTTTTCTGAATGTTGAGCTTTAAGCCAACTTTTTCACTCTCTCTCACTTTCATCAAGAGGCTCTTTAGTTCTTCTTCGCTTTCTGCCATAAGTGCAGTGTCATCTGCATATCTGAGCTTATTGATACTTCTCCCTGGAATCCTAATTCCAGCTTGTGCTACATACAGTCCAGGATTTCTCATTATGTACTCTGTACTCTGCATATAAGTAAAATAAGCAGGGTGACAATATACAGCCTAGACATACTCTGTTCCCATTTTGAAACCAGTCTGTTGTTCCATGTCCAGTTCTAACTGTTGCTTCTTGACTTGCATACAGGTTTCTCAGGAGGCAGGTAAGGTGGTCTGGATTTCCATCTCTTTAAAATTTTCCACAGTTTGTCGTGATCTATACATTCAAAGGCTTTGGCATAGTCAAGAAAGCAGAAATAGACATTTCTCTGGAACTCTCTTGCTTTTTCTGTGATCCAACAGATGTTGGCAATTTGATTTCTGGTTCCTTTGTCTTTTCTAAATCCACCTTGAGCATCTAGAAATTCTTGGTTCACATACTCTTGAAGCCTCATTAGGAGAATTTTGAACATTAGTTTGCTAACTTGTGAGATGGTTAATGAACACTTTGTTGATTCTGTTAAAAAATCATTTTTCAACAGACTCAAAAGTCTGTTCCATATAATCCATAACCAAAACTAAAAATAATACAAAATCTATTTCAACAGTCATTCAAATATTCCCAAGTGTTCATAGGTGGAGTGAAATAGTCCTTTGTGTACATTGACTCCCATATTCTGCATTTTATTTCTTTAGTAATTACACACCTGTCATAGCCCCTTACAAGTCTTACTGTATTCATCCAGTCTAATTGATATTCCAATTTTATTTGCTTTGGACTTTACCATGGTTTAAACTTCCTAAATCTAATGTGATGTAATGAATCAATACAGTCTTAAGAATCCCCACCCCACCAAAGTACTAAGAAAATGATCCACGTTACATTAGAACAGGAAAACTGACTATAAAAGAATATAATTTTCACTTGGCTTTAAAGCCCATTAGATGACCAAAAAAATCTGAAACTATTTCAGTCTAAAAATTAAACTATATACTACTTCTTTAACCTCACATTATTTAAATTATGTTGGGAACATATTTATTTATTTACGCTTTTGGCAGGCAGTGGAGGTCAATGTGGGTTTCTCAGGTGGTACTAGTGGTAAAGAACCTCCATGCCAATGCAGGAGACATAGAAGACACAGGTTCAATCCCTGGGTGGGCAAGATCCCCTGGAGGAGGACATGGTAACCCATTTCAGTGCTTTTACCTGGAGAATCCCATGGACAGAGGAGCCTGGTGAGCTACAGTCCATAAGCTTGCAAAGAGTTGGACATGACTGAAGTGACTTAGGAGTCACACACACACGGAGGTCAATATACACATTCAATCTGCCATGTTTAACTGAATGTCCACTACAAGTTTTATTAAGTACTTAAAATGGCAGTGGTGGTTTGGGGCTGTTGGCAAAAAGAAATACTAGTTTGGGGAAGGTTTTTTTTTTGGTCCAGGACATTTTTCTCTAATTCCTCCACAAGAGGTGGGAGGGGTGTAGAGTTGACTCAGGGATCGAGTCTGATTCTGATTCTTCAGCACAGCATGAGGGATCCAGCTCCTCTCCAGAAATGGAAGCTGAACTCCCTGAGTGAAAGTGCAGAGTCTTAACCACTGGACCACCATGGATGTCCCCAGATGCATAGTTATGTAATCCAAACAAAGGATAGAGCTTCCTCCCTGCCACACATAAATAAAATGGCAGATTATCTACTGCACATGTAAACAAACATATTTTCATGTGAGATAGTCACTTTTTAATCACTTATTTCATGGGCAGAAGAGGTACAGTTATATACAATATACATTTTTCCAACAATCACCAATACTAAGAGTGCAGCCAAATGTGGAGAGAAGAGCTAGGCCACTTGGGTAAATATATTTCAGCATCTCACAGTGAGCGCTCTGCGTGGTGCTCTGTTCTCAGTGGTGTCTGACTCCTTGTCACCCCATGGACTCTATCCTGCCAGGCTCCTTTGTCCACGGAATTTTCCAGGGAAGAATCCTGGAATAGGTTGCCATTTCCTACACCAGGGGATCTTCCTGACTCAGGACTCAAACCCACATCTCTTGAATCTCCTGAGTTGGCAGGTGGCCAAATCACCGTGCCTCCTAGGAAGCCCAACAGTGAGGGCTTTAAGTAGGATTAAACAGGCTAAGGGGAAATCTGGGATTCAGGTTCTGCTTGGTGCCAAATAAGCAGGCAGATACCTTACTGGGACCATTCCTTTTCAAATCAGAGGAGACTGCTATGGCAAGTTCTGATGTTCCCATTACTTCACTGCCTGCTATGAACAGAGATGCTAAAGCTATTTAACTAGTTTTGTCTCTTTCTGGTAGTTCATGCAGAAAACTTTTTTTCCTCCTATTCTCTTAAAACAGTAAAATTGATTCTAACAAAGCATAGTATGAAAACACATATTCCAATGTCACTTAATGTGCTTGTTATACTGAAATGTTTATACTGTTTATACTGAAATGTGGATTTCCTTCTAAGAGACCTACTTCTATGGTCTGAATATAAATATTCAAAGCTATGTCTTTTATAACTTAAAATGGTCACCTTAAATATTTCTAGCTTATGTATTCAATTTTAGTTATTTTCAATTGTAGTTAATTTTAAAAATCAATTCAACACTTTGAAAAAAAATCCACTCATTTTTATATGCTACCTAAATGTTCACTGAAGCTGTTTATGATTTCCTCCCACTTGTTTCTGAGTATATTATTAAGTAGCATTATTCTTCTTATAAGGCAGATATTTTTAAGAATTTTAAAGTGTCACTAAAATAGCTAAACATTATAAATTAAGCATTTCAAAGCTGTAAAAATAATCATGAGAATCTTGAGAATTCTTCCTCCTTTTCAGCACAGGTTACCTCCTCACAGGGAACCTCATCCTCACATCTAGAGACTGAAAGGTATGCACATAGAATATCTTTTGAAGTTACACTTTCACTAAATATTTTATCAGAGTCTTATCTCTAACTTAATATTTATGTAGCTCTTTTTTGGTCTCCTGCTGCCTCTCAAAAACCTTTGGTTTTTGTGTTATCTCTTTGTCTTCAACCATCTCAGACGACTATTTGCTTGTTTTCAGTAGTCTTTCAGATTCCTCTTCCTTGTTGTTACAAACTGAAATTTTGTGTTCCTCCCAAACCCATGTGTTGAAACTTAATGCCCAAAGTGATGGTGTTGAGAGGTGGGCCTTTGGGAAGTTATTGTCTCATGAGGGTGGAGTCTTCATAAATTGAATTAACTTTAGCTCTGTTAGGATGAAACCCTGGACTGTTCCTTTGTCCTTTCTGCCATGCAAAGATGTAAGGGGATGTAACAAAGTGGTGAAGTATTTATCTTCTCGTGCAGGAGACACAAGAGACATGGGTTCAATCCCTGAGTTGAGAAGATCCTCAGGAGTAAGAAATGGCAACCCACTCTAGTATTCTTACCTGGAAATTTCCATGGACAGAGGAACCTGGGGGCTATACTCCATGAAGTCACAAAGAATCAGACACGACTGAGCAACTGAGCCTGCAAGTAGTCTGCAGCAGGAAAAAGGGTTCTCACCAGAGCCCGACCACTGTGGCATTCTGGTCTTAGACTTTCAGCCTCTAAGAGTGAACAATATATTTTTTGCTATTTACAAACACCTAGTTTATGTCATTTTTTAATAGCAACCTGAACAGACTGACACACCTCTCTTTACCATTCTATGCATTTTTTTCAGAGTTCTGCCTTTTGATATATACTCTTCTTATTTTATAGTCTTGATGTGGCAGTTATCCATAGGTCTATGACTTTTGCTGTTACTCTAAATCAGTGGTTCACAACAAAAGATGTTTTTTCCCCCTCCCTGCAAGGGACATTTTGAAATGTCTGGGGATGTTTGGCAATATTTATAGATATTTTCAGTTTGCCAAAACCAGAAGGCAGTGCTCCTGGGACTTAGTGCATTGAGACTAGGGAAGACACCAAACATCCTATAATGCAGAGGTATGACACCCTCATGCCCCATGAACAGCAAAGTATATTCTGGTCACAAATGTCATTGTGCCAAGACTGCAGTAGTTGGAGTTGTTACAAATTTCTAATTCAAAGGTTATGAGCATGAAAGGAGTGCATTACACTCCCCTGGAGACCTTAGTGGGTATTAAAGTTAAACATGGGCTTCCCTGATGGCTCAGGCAGTAAATAGTCCACATGCAACACAAAGACCAGGGTTCAATCCCTGGGTTGGGAAGATTTCTTGGAGAAGGGAATGGCAACCCACTCCAGTACTATTGCCTGGGAAATCCCATGGACAGAGGAGCCTGGTGGGCCAAAGTCCATGAGATTGCAAAGAGTTGGACAAGACTGAGCCACTAACACTTTGACTTTGAAAGTTAAATATGTCCAACATTGGACTCATGATTAGAAACTGTATGTATTTCTAAAATTTTAGCACCAAAATCATAAACATTATGCAAACTGTTGATGTGTTCATCAGTCACTCAACTGTGTCTGACTCTTTGCGACCTCATGGACTTCAGCACACCAGGCTTCTCTGCCCCTCACCATCTCCTGAAGTTTGCCCAAGTTCATGTCCATTGCATCTGTGATGCCAACCAGCCATCTCATCCTCTGATTCCCTCTTCTCTATCTGTCCCTCTTATATCAACTATCTCATCTTATATCCTAATTCCATACACACAAACACATAATAAAACCTCCAAATTGTAACTTTCTAAGTGTTTAAAACTCCTTCCTCATCTCTATCCCCAGATCACTTACTTATAATGGAATATTATTCTTTAAGAATATTTCAATTAATCATTTTCAGTCCTTGAATGTAAGATGTTATTTATCACATGCGATGTTTTTATGTCATTCCTCATTTCAAGGTAAATGCAAAGATTTCTTTTTTTTTCCTCTCTTTTTTTTTTTTTAACTTCTCATACAGGTTCACTTAAAGTGTCAAAGCTCCTTACCTGTTTGACTTTAATTCCAGTCACTTCTTTGAACACATTTCTTATTTCTGCGATACTAAACTACTTGTGAATTTACAGCATTTTATCATAATTTCCTATATTGGTAAATAATTTGTTCTCTGTCTCTCTTGTTTCCTCAGCAAAAGCATATGCATCCTTTAAAATTTGGCCAATACACTGTCTGCTCAGTAATCTTCCATTCTATCTGTTTATTCTATCCCCTCACTTTGATATTAATATATATCTCTATTTTGATAACCATCTTATTATTTTTACACTTCTGAACTAATTGTTACTTTCATTCATTTTTCCTCTGACTTTGAACATGTCAGAAAAATAATTTTTAATTATTCCCAAAATATTTATCTCATAATGAAACACTAAAAAAGACATTATTAAATAAATATTCTAAAATCTGAATAAAGCAAATTAATGTCCCTCTCTTCACATGTATTGCTAACACCTGGACCAATTAGCTTAAATCACAGGATGAATATCATATATGAAATCATTAGCTTTTTGGAACATATATAAATGGAAAACACTAACTGAAGAAGGAAGTGGGTTCTTGAAGGAAATATCTACTCTAATGGTCTCTTTTTAGGCAGAAGGCCATGAAATTTCTAAGTTCAAATTCCCTAAATCTTTCCATTTAAAGTGATGTTTGATTAATGAAGAAGAAAAGTGAGAAAAATAAAAACTTTTTTTCTGCCTTCATTTCCCTCACTGAACTGTTGAACCTCTTAAAACCATGCTCGTCCATGATACTGATAAAATCTACCAAATTATAGAAATATTTAGGTTTGGTTGGACACCAGATCCATTTCATCCAACATACCTGTTAAAGTCCCTTTTTAGGGAGATTGGAGTAAACTGGAAAGAACAAATGAGGAGGTTTCTATTTAGCAAAAATGATACTGAGAATTTTCCTGTTGCAGTACTGATTGTTGAATAATATCAGGCTTTTCTCATACAGAACCCTTTTATTTCATAAGCTTAACAAATGCCCTTGCCTTCTCCTATCTCAAATAGTCATTTTATCTACTAAAGGACTGCACTCTATACATAAGTTTAGGACTGTCCACCAGTGCTATCTTCCCTGGTGTTCAAATAGAACATTGTCCTGAAGTCCCCTGTTTAGAAAGTCAGAAGTATTCACTGGCTTATTTTAGTCTTTTCCATGTCTAGTCAATTATTCTTCTCCCTGACTAAAGCAACAAAAGATAATTCAATAACACCTGCTGTTAATCTAAAAATTATCAGTTTTCTCATACTAATTAAAGACAATTCAGGTGAAGAGTTGATAAAAATTAGAATTATTATTATTAACAACATAAGGCTTAAGTGGGTAATATCTCCTTAATGTTTTTCTGAAACATATATGGGTCTACAAGTTATGAAGGAAATATGTCTAAGAAACAGTAACCTTATAAGAATAAGAGTATAGGATAATTATCTCTGAGTGTCTCTTTTGACAGTTTTTACTAATTTAACAGTTAATGTTACTATAAATAATTTGTTCAGATTCATTAAAATTATTACTATGATAATTTTATGCATTTATAAACATATCAATTCCACAGCCTGTGTTTGACAGCCTAATTAAGGGGAGTAGTATATTAAAAAGCCACATTACATCTAATATATTTTGAAGATTGAAAAAGAAAAAAGTCACAAATAAGTACAATAACTCTGATATCTTGGATGACATTTTTTTGTTTCTTTTTTTGCAATGTCTGCAAGATATGCCTGGCATATCTTGAAGAAGCAGAAACATCACTGTGAGTATCCATCAGGTAAAGCAATTTTTTATCCTATTAGGAGGTCTATGAAAGACATGAAAAGACAAGAAAAATAATTTTAGGTTGAGGAGAAAATATATTTGGTGTTAGCATCTGCTTTGAAAGGAAGCCCCATAGATAAGAGTGAAAATCCATTTGATGGTGATACCCTGAAGAAACTGGAATAATAAAATTTTATTTCTTAAGGACAAAACTCAGAGATGCTTATGAAAATTGGAAAATGCCAGGCAGACTGGCAGCAAACAAGACAGACATATTGTCTATGTTAAAAACAGAGCTTTACAGCGATAGACAGAGCTCTTCAACCAAATTTGTCTAAAATATGATGCATGGAATCCATAAATTATCCTATATTACTCATTACAAGGAATATAGCTATATATTTTGAATCAATAACTATTTTAAAGAATGTTCTTTGTAGTTAAATTGAGAAAGAATTTTCTGTTAAATAATATTGAATAACTTTAAATAATATTGAATTGCAGATAATTTATATCATGCTGCAGTAGACTCTGCCTCCATTTTTGATGTTTGACTGCTGACAGACTTCACACCCCATCACTTCTTTTTGTTCTTCTTTCCCATGTCTAGCAAAGCTAATAAGAGAGCCTGGGTGCTCCTTCTTTGGGCCCCAGTTGTTTCTGTTCAGTCTCTAAGTCATGTCTGACTCTTTGTGACCCAATGAACTGCAGTACGCCAGGCTTCCTTATTCTTCACTGTCTCTTAGGATTTGCTCAAACTCACGTCACTGGTGGGAAACTGAAACTATGCAAGCCTCAGCTCAGGCTTCCCAGGTGGTGCTAGTGGTAAAGAATCCACCTGCCAATGCAGGAGACACAAGAGATGCCATTAGATCCCAAGGTCAGGGATATTACCTGGAGTAGGAGAAGGTAGCCCACTCCAGTACTCTTGCCTATAAAATTCCATGGGCAGAGGACCCTGGTTGGCCTCAGTCCATGAGACCATAAAGAGCTTGACATGACTGAGCGGCGAAGCACACACACACAGCCCTCTGTTCAATAGAAATTCAGGTCAGCCCCCACTCCCCCGTAACTTCAACGAAAGCCAAAGCCAACTGATCTTCCCGGCTCTCTCAGACATTTTCAGTGCGGCTTAAGAGCTGGTCCTGTTCTCCTCAGGAAATCGTAATATGTGAGCAGTCTCTTCATAATTTCTTGGTGAGCATGTAGCATCATCAGTTCTGACATTTGAGCTTAAATTTGCATGGTGGTTCTTCATCCCACCTTTGTTCATAATTTCTTGGTGAGCATGTAGCATCATCAGTTCTAACATTTGAGCTTAAATTTGCATGGTGGTTCTTCATCCCACCTTTGTAGGGTGATGATAACACACTTCAACATATGAATCCGTGTGTAAAGTAATTTGTATGAAATAATATGATAGAAGTCACAGATTACAGAAAGTATTCTAATGTAATCTAGCCCATAAATGTTAACCTAATAAAATATTTCAGCTGAGGCTCATTATACAATTAACTTTCTAGATCAAATAGTTAAAAACATCATTCTCTCAGTTTTAGTTTTAGTTTTAATATTTGTATATGGGTGCTAAAATCAGAATGAAAATTTAATGTTAAATGAAATTGTTAGCTAGGAAAGTCTTCAGTCACAATCATTTGTAGAAGATAAATTATGAATGCTTCCAGAAGACACAAAATTTCCATATTAATAAGTGCATTGATGGAACAGAAAAATATAATCATTAACTTTGTACCTTGATTATCCTATTCATTTGTAACTGACAAATATTTAGATTATGGGGTTAAGAAATTGTGATAAAAAAGAAAAAAAAATCAGTACTTTTACCCCACACTGTGTTAATTCTTATTTTTCTATCTGTATACATATATGTATAAAGACTTCCCTGGTGGCTCAGAATGTAAAGCGGCTGTCTACAATGCAGGAGACATGGGTTCAGCCCTGGGTTGGGAAGATCTCCTGGAGAAGGAATGGCAACCCACTCCAGTACTCTTGCCTGGAAAATCCCATGGACAGAGGAACCTGGTAGGCTACAGTCAGTCCATGGGGTCGCAAAGAGTCGGACACGACTGAGCGACTTCACTTTCACTTTCATACCTATATGTAGACTTGTAGCTGATTGGAGTACAATTTTATATATTTGATTAATATTTGCTTAAGGGCTTTCCTGATAGCTCAACTGGTAAAGAATCCACCTGCAATGTGGGAGACCTGGATTTGATCCCTGCGTTGGGAAGATCCCCTGGAGTAGGAACTGGCAACCCACTCCAGTATTTCTGCCTGGAAACTTCCATGAACAGAGGAGCCTGGCAGGCTACAGTCCATGGGGTCACAAAGAGTTAGGCACAACTGAGAGACTGAGCACATACACACACATACATGGTAGGAAGGAAGTTAGGCATAAGCAAGGAGGGGTGGTCTAGTCCCAAAGGATGCAAGGTGATCTCCAAAGCCTACCCCAGACACACCCAGGAGAGCTCAAAGATATGCTGCAAAATAACCACAGAGACTTTTCCACCTCCTGTACATTCCCTCTAGGCACACAGTTGATACAAACTAATCACAGGGGCTTACTTAACCTTAGGCAGCAAGGAGTCCATTCATTTCATTTCAGGTCAGTTGCTCAGTTGTTCAGTTGCTCAGTCGTGTCCGACTCTTTGCGACCCCATGGACTGAAGCACGCCAGGCCTCCCTATCCATCACCAACTCCCGGAGTTTACTCTAACTCATGCCTATTGAGTCGGTGATGCCATCCAACCATCTCATCCTCTGTCATCCCCTTCTCCTCCTGCCTTCAATCTTTCCCAGCATCAGGGTTGTTTCAAATAAGTTAGCTCTTCCCATCAGGTGGCCAAAGAATTGGAGTTTCAGCTTCAACATCAGTCCTTCCAATGAATATTCAGGACTGATTTCCTTTAGGATGGACTGGTTGAATCTCCTTGCAGTCCAAGGGACTCTCAAGAGTCTTCTCCAACACCACAGTTCAAAAGCATCAATTCTTTGGCGCTCAGCTTTCTTTATAGTCCAACTCTCACATCCATACATGACTACTGGAAACACCCCAGCCTTGACTAGATGGACCTTTGCCAGCAAAATAATGTCCCTGCTTTTAAATATGCTGTGTAGGTTGGTCATAACTTTTCTTCCAAGGTGTAAGTGTCTTTTAATTTCATGGCTGCAGTCACCATCTGCAGTGATTTTGGAGCCCAAGAAAATAAAGTCTATCATTGTTTCCATTAAGTCCATTAAGGGTTCATAAATATTCTACACATGTATACATCTGATTATAACACACTCAACTGTGAGAAGACATACACAAATGAACCTGCTGTTATATAATTTGCAATTGTCAATTGGCCATTTGCATTCTCTTGCATTGACTGGTGGTGGGTACAAGCCCTGTTTGGCACAGGGCACAACCAAAAGAAAAATAGATGGGGAAACAGTGGAAGCAGTGTCAGACTTTATTTTTTGGGGCTCCAAAATCACTGCAGATGGTGACTGCAGCCATGAAATTAAAAGATGTTTGCTCCTTGGAAGGAAAGTTATGACCAACCTAGACAGCATATTAAAAAGCAGAGACATTACTTTGCCGATAAATGTTCGTCTAGTCAAGCCTATGGTTTTTCCAGTGGTCATGTATGGATGTGAGAGTTGGACTGTGAAGAAAGCTGAGCACTGAAGAATTGATGCTTTTGAACTGTGGTGTTGGAGAAGACTCTTGAGAGTCCCTTGGACTGCAAGGAGATCCAACCAGTCCATCCTAAAGGAGATTTAAAAAAAAAAAAAAAGGGAGATCAGTCCTGGGTGTTCATTGTAAGGACTGATGCTAAAGCTGAAACTCCAATACTTTGGCCACCTGATGCGAAGAGCTGACTCATTGGAAAAGACCTGATGCTGGGAAAGATTGAAGGCAGGAGGAGAAGGGGATGACAGAGGATGACTTGGTTGGATGTCATCACTGACTCGATGGACATCGGTTTGGGTGGACTCTGGGAGTCGGTGATGGACGGGGAAGCCTGGCGTGCTGTGGTTCATGGGGTCGCAAAGAATTGGACATGACTGAGCAACTGAACTGAACTGAATAACCAAAAGGGGATGGAAGTAACAAAAGGTAGAAGCCAAGAGGGATTGTTAATAGGAGGATGATTCTTTTGGGGTTGGTGTGCTCCCTATGTCTTGGGACTGTCTCTATAATAAAAAAAATCCATCTGCTTGAGTTGAACTGAACTATAGCATGTCTGTTGCTTTAAAAACCTTTAATTTGTTGTTCTAATTTTTTTTTTGTAATGAGACAAGAATTGAGAAAGAGGAATAAACTGACCTGACATACATATATAATACAACATAGAAGCATACATATGTAGAATATTAAATTTAAAATGTGTATACACATTCACACACCATATATATACAAATAGCATGTACAATATAATACATTACTTGACCATTTTTGCTTCCATGGAAGGACATTTTAAATAAAGATAAATAGATATTTAAAAGATCAATAATACTGTAAAATGCCTTCTGAAATATATAAACTCTTAATATGTTTTATCCCTGCAAGTGAAAATCTAAAAATATGAAAACCAAGTCTTTATAGCGGCAGCGATGAATCAAACCTATTACTGAGACTTTAAGCCACTCCAGCTGCATGTGAAGGAGGTGTGAAAAAATGAAAGTTCAGTAATCTAAAAAAAAAAATAGTGCCTTTCCGCACTTTGTGGGATGGTGGTGATGGGGGAGCACACAGCGTAGTATTCACTCAGTGGGCGATTTTTGCAATAGCAGTATGATTTAGTCTAAATCTAATCCAAAATTAAAACTGAAGATGTGTTTCATTGTATGTGATCCAACATTTTTCTGAAATGCATTTTCTAATCTCCTCTAAGTTTCATTATCTTAAGATTTTACCTTATTTTGGTCTATGTCTTAAGAACATCTCTTTTGCAAAAGAGGAGCCATTTAAAACACATCTGCTTGAATCATCCTTTTCATTCTTATTGCCTCTTTCGAGAATTTTTGATATTCTCTTATGTAAGGTGAAATAACAAATGGGGTTGAAAGGGTCTCCAAAATTTCATGTTTTTCACTTGATATCCTGGAAGATATTCAATTTACAGAATATAATTACATAGATTTTCAGTCTTTTAATTTGCTATGTTAAACATAAAAATAAAATGCAGCTAACTAATTATTAAAATAGCTGAATTTTCTTGTGGTGGAAATATAAATATTGATTAATTGCTCTTTCTTATACTGTCAAACTAATGATACAGTAATAATAATATATATTAATATTTTTAAAATTAACTCTTCAATGAAAAAATCATAGATTTTAATATAATAAAGAAGCTATTAGTAATTTCTAATCCATAAGTGGGTGCGTGCTCATTCACCTCATCTGTGTCCAACACCTTGCGACCCCATGGACGGCAGCCCACAAGGCTTCTCTAACCTTGGGATTCTCCAGGCAAGCATACTGGAGTGGGTTGCCATTTCCTCCTCCAGGGGATTTTCTTTACTCAGGGATCCAGCTTGCATTTCCTGCATTGGCAGATGGATTCTTTACAATTGAGCCACCTGGGAAGCCCAACCTCTAAGTACATGGTAGGAATAAATAAGTAGTGTAGTTGAATCCTTTGTACTTAAGACTCCACCTAATAGAGCTTTGCTTAGAAATGCTAGCTCAAATAACCAGGCTTATAAGAAACATTTCCTACTATGCAAATACTTAACACAAGGATGAAATCATATAGCAAGAAAAAATGTATTTTAAATATATGTGGCCACTCCCAACTCAGATGACAATAAGTGCTAAATAAAATTTCAAAAGTGTAAAGATCAATATGTATTATATACCAATCATCTTTATTGCAGCATAATCCACAATAACCAAAGTATATAAACAGCCTAAGTATCCAGTGCTCATCAATAGATGAATGAATGAGGAATACACACACACACACACACACACACATACAAACTGTATATATTCATATATATATATGCTGCACAATGGTATATTTTTCAACTATGAGAAAGAAGGAAATCCTACCATTTAAGACAAAATGAATGGGTTAGAAGATACTATGCTAAATAAGATAAGTCGGACAAAGACAAATGCTCAATGAGGTCACTTATGTGTGAATCTAAAAAACTTGAACCAGTAAAAACAGAGTAGAATGCTGATTACCAGGGACTTGAAGTTGGGGGAGGTTGGGAGAATATTTAAGGTTATAAAAGTAGACAAGTAAATTCTGAAGGTTTAATCTCCTTTTTCTTGATGAGTCTGGCTAAGGGTTAATCAATTTTGTTTATCTTTTTAAAGAACCAGCTTTTAGTCTCATTGATCTTTTCAATTATTTTAAAAGTACTTTAAAAAATATACAATGAAGAGAAATTATGCAATAGAGAAAATCTTGATAGAATGGAAGAAACTGGGTTTGGGCATCAAAAGAATGTTAGTTTATAGCTTGTTCTCTATTTACAAAGTGATCTGTTAACTATAATTCTACTGAAGCAATAATATTATATTTCTTAATATCTCAAACAGTACCTAGGAAGAGAATATATACATGGTATTTACAACAAAATGGGTCCAAGGTAAGATTTTCAAAATTACTGGAAGTTTAAACAAGAGTTAACTCATGTAATATTGCAGGCAGTTTTTGTTGTTGTTCTATAGAATAATAAAACAAATTGTATTCAGATATCAAAGTTGGGAGAAAATAAAAACACACTAAATAACATGATTTTTTCAATGGACACAGAAATGGAGAATATGAAAAAAATCTAATGCCTTTTCATGACAAAAAAATATTTGACATTCTCAGAAGAGAAGAAAAGAGAACTTCATAATGGGCATATATGTAAAACCAAATCTAATATCAGACTTACTAGTGAAAGCCTCAAAGCTCTCATGCTAAGATCAGGAACAAGACAAAAATGTCCACCCTTGAAATTTCTTTTCAGCATTATAATGGAAGTTCCAGTCAAAAGAATTGGGGGAGAGAAAAAAAAATGCATCAAAATAGAAAAGGAGAAAGTAAGACTAACTCTATTTGCAGATAATATGATTGTATATAGAGAAAATATTAAGGAATTTGCATGCATACAACAAATATTAGATCTAAGCATATTCAGTACTGGTACAGGCTAGATCAATACTTAAAACTCAATTTTAATTCTAGATCCTAGTAATGAACATCTGCACATGAAATCAAGAAAACATCTTTACTTACAATTGCATCAAAAATAATGAAATAGGAATAAATTAAGCAAAAGCAATGCAATTCATACAACACAAACTACAAAGATTGCTGAAAGAAATTAAAAACAAGTAAATGAAAAGATATTGCATATTTATAAATCTGAATATTTAATATTGTTAACTATGTAAGACTACCCCAATTGACCTGCAGATTCAACACAATTCCTTACAAAATCCAAAATGTCTTCGTTGCCGCAATTAACAAACTGATCTGAAAACTTGCCTGGAAATGTAAATAAAGTAGAATGTACAAAGCAAAAGCCAAGAATATGGAAAAACTGGAACTTTTATATACTGCTAGTGGGAATATTAAATGATGCAACTGCCTTGGACAGTTGCTAGAATGTTGCTAGAAATGTTACCATATGACCCAGAGATTCCATTCCTAGGCATATACACAAGAGAATTGAAAACTGTGTCCAAGGGTTTCTCTGGCAGTCCAGTGTGAAGACTCTGCCTGGCAGTGCAGGGGATGTGGGTTTGATCCTTGACTGGGGAACTCAGATCCCACGTGCAGCAGAACAACTAAGCTCACACGCCATAACTACTGAGGCTACACAGCACAACCAGAGCCCATGCACCACAATGGAGAGATCTCACATGACACAATGAAGACCCCCTGTGCCACAATTAGGACCTGATGCAGCCAAATAAATAAGTAGGAAAAAAATGAACATGTGTGTCCACATGTTGTACACAAGAAAGAGGTACATGTGTTAATAGAAGCATTAATCATATTAGCCGTAAAGTGGTAACAATTCAAGTGCTTATCAATAGTCTAATGGATAAAGAAAAGGTAGTCTATCTACAGTATGGAATGGTCACCCACTAAAAGAAGTGAGGTACTCATGGAGGCTTCAACATGGTTACAACTTAAAAACATCATGTTAAGTAAAAGAGGCATGACACAGAAAAAGGCACATATTACATGACTCTATTTAAATAAAGAATCCCAAAATATGCAAATCAACAGACAGAAAGTGGGTTATTGGCTTCTAGGCACAGGGTGAAGGAGAGAATGGTGACAGCCTAATGGGTCTGGTAGTTTCAAGTGATAAAAACATGCCGCAGTTAGAGAGAAGTGATGGCTGAAAACATCGTGAGTTAACGCAAACCACTAAACCATGTTTTTGAAATGAACAAGTTACTTGATATGTGACCTATATCTCAATTAAAAAAAATTATCACACTACTCTCTACTATAAGGTGCTTTGTTTTTAAAACAACAACAAAAAAGGAAACATATGAAAAAGTACATTCTGTGGGGTATTCTGAAAGAGATGGGAATACCAGACCACCTGGCCTGCCTCTTGAGAAATCTGTATGCAGGTCAGGAAGCAACAGTTAGAACTGGACATGGAACAATGGACTGGTTCCAGAGAGGAAAAGGAGTGCATCAAGACTGTATATTGTCACCCTGCTTATTTAACTTATATACAGAGTACATCATGAGAAACGCTGGGCAGGAGGAAGCACAAGATGGAATTAAGATTGCCGGGAGAAATATCAATAACCTCAGATATGCAGATGACACCACCTTTGTGGCAAAAAGTGAAGAAGAACTAAAAAGCCTCTTGATGAAAGTGAAAGGAAATAGTGAAAAAGTTGGCTTAAAGCTTAACATTCAGAAAACTAAGATCATGGTATCCGGTCCCATCACTTCATGGCAAATAGATGGGGAACCAGTGGCTGACTTTATTTTTCTGGGCTCCAAAATCACTGCAGATTGTGATTGCAGCCATAAAATTAAAAAAAACACTTGCTCCTTGGAAGGTAAGTTATGACCAACCTAGACAGCATGTTAAAAAGCAGAGGATTTCTTTGCCAACAAATGTCCATCTAGTCAAGGCTATGGTGTTTCCAGTTGTCATGTATGGGATGTGAGAGTTGGATTATAAAGAAAGCCGAGCACAGAAGAATTGATGCTTTTGAACTCTGATGTTGGAGAAGACTCTTGAGAGTCCCTTGGACTGTGAGGAGATCCAACCAGTCCATCCTAAGGAAGCTCAGTCCTGGGTGTTCATTGGAGGGACTGACGTTGAAGCTGAAACTCCAATACCTGGGCCACCTGATGCAGAGAGCTGACCTCATTTGAAAAGACCCTGATGCTGGGAAAGATTGGAGGCTGGAGGAGAAGGGGACGACAGAGGAGGAGATGGTTGGATGGCATCACCAACACAATGGGCACGGGTTTGGGTGGACTCTGGAAGTTGGTGACGGACAGTTAGGCCTGGCGTGCTGCAGTTCATGGGGTCACAAAGAGTCGGACACGACTGAGCTACTGAATTGAACTGAAAGAAAGAATAATGTAATCATTGGGCAAGATTCAGCTATGACACTGATGATGGAACTAAATAGAAAACTGTAAATAACATTACATAATATAGTAAAAGCTCTGATGAAACAGGTAAATAACACATATTCTGATGATAAATTTCAACAAGGAAATGTAAGTTTGAGGAATAATAGACTAATAATTCTTCAAATGACAAGAAAAGCAACATAAGTAGAAAAACATGAAGAATGTCTTTCTGGATGATGTGACTGAGAAAAGAATCAGTGAACTTTTTTTTTTTTCAGTCATATTTTATTTATTTATTTTACTTTTTTTTTTTTTTTTTAAATTAGTGGTTTTTGCCATACATTGACATGAATCAGCCATGGATTTACATGTGTTCAGGTTGGAGAATCAGTGAACTTTAGGTTGATAAAACTTACACAAACAAATGGGTTTCCCAGGTGGCTCCAGTGGTAAAGAACCTGACTGCCAATGAAGGGTCAATTGGATCGCTGGGTTGGGAAGATCTCCTGTAGCAGGGCATGCAATCCACTCCATTATTCTTTCCTGAAGAATCCCACAAATAGAGGAGCCTAGCAGGCTGCAGTCCATAGGGGTTGCACAGATTTGGACACAACTAAAGCAATTTAGCACACATGCATGCAAACAAACAGAACAAAGTGTGGAGGAAGAAAGGAAAGGGGGAAAAAGAGAGAGGAGGAGAAGCAGCAGAATAGGAAGGAGATGTGGATACAAAGGAGGAGAGAGAGGAGGAGAGGAAGAGGGAGGGGGAGGGGAAGGCACAGGAAGAGAAAGAGGAACAAAAGGAGTGGGGGAGATGGAGAATGAAAAATATTCCAGAAACAGAATTTGTAATCGTGTAAAACCCTGTGCAAAGTCCCACATTAAGCAAATGGAATACCTGTATTTCATTCAGAATTTCAAATTTCAAAATCAGATTTTATGTATCATATTGTCTTTCAGGTAATGTGTATACCATAGTAGATTGAATAAATTGATGCTAGCTTCTACAACAAACAAACCCAAGTCTCTGTGACTTAATGTGCTTAGAGACTGTATTTTCCCCAAACCCCAGTCCCTTGTAGCTGAGAATGCACTGCTGAGAGCTACAAACGATAATTTAGAGCTCTAGAGCTCTTGCACTGTGTTATTCCTCCATGTCAGGGACTTTGTCTCAAAACATTTTTTTATGGCCACAACTAGATATTGCATATACAGCTTCTTATATTTTGTTGAGCAGAAGCCAGCTGCATAGTCTCCACATACTGTAAGATACTAGGGAATGCAACTTACTTGTTTCACCAGGAGCAGAAAATATAATACAAATATACTATACTTATATATAAGTATAAAATATATATTTTATATTATATGAAGTATATAAATTTATATAAATATTTAAAATTAAATAAAATATAAATGGTGCATAGTTAGTGTTTCTCTGCTAATATATGTGTCATATATGTATTTATTTATACACATATATATACTATATTATGCAATCATATAGTGTATATACATATATATACTATTGCCCTAATCATGCATATAATATTTGATTGATAATATACACATATTATCTTTAATATTAGCTTTCTATTATTGTATAATGCTTATTTCAAACCAAACAGCTTAAAATAAAAATAATACAAATGTATTGTTTCACAGTTTATAGTCAATAGTTCGGGTACAAGGTAGATGAGTTCTCTGCCCATAGTCTCATTAAGCTGAAATCAACACTTTGGAAAGGATTGCAAGTTCATCTGAGGCTTGGGGGGTCTCTTCAAAGCTTAAACATTGCCAGTAACTCCTTTTTGGTTATAGGACCGGGGTGCTTAGATCCAGGAAGCTTCGAGATCCTCCCATGTGTCTCTCTCTACAACATAAAAGCCTCCTCCTTCAAATCCAAAAGAAAAATATCTATCCTATTTCAAATCTCTTTGAGTTTTCTTCATTTTGAATTTCTAGCCTCGCTTTTAAATGTCTCGCATGAGTGTGTCTTCTGTAGGTAACCAGTTACAGGTATCCAGAGGCAATGCTTTGAGTAACTCCTTTATCATATCACACCATGGACTATCAATGTTCTCTTTACCACTGGAAATAGGGCCTTTATTGTCTTTCAATCTACTCATATTAGAAAGTCCATTTCAGAAAATGCAAAAACTTTATAATAGCATTCACTTAAGATTCTGTTCCTCTGGAATCACTTTTGTTATCAAAATTCAGCTAAAGCTGGAAATGTTAAGACCAGGCTTTGGAACCACACAGATACGGGCTAAAACTGTTTTGACAGGTGAGAATTTCTCTTCCTCTATGAGAAGGGCCTAATCACACTTTTTAAAATGTATAACTGAAACAGATACACCCAGGACAATCTCTTTATTTTAAAATGCAGACATACCATGGTTTAATGAACTTTGCTTTATTGTGCTTCACACATACTGCTTTTTTTTTTTTTAACCACTTGAAGATTTGCAACGACCCCACAAATCCCACATCAAGCAAGTGTATCATGTGACATTTTTCAAAAAGCATTTGTTCACTTTATGTCTCTGTGTCACATTTTGGTCATTCTCACATATTTTTCATTATTTTTATATTTGTTATGGAAATCTGTGATCTTTGATAGCAATATTACATAAAGATGACAACTTACTGAGGATTCAGATAATGGTTATCATTTTTTAGCAAGAAAATATTTTTAACTATGATATGTACATATCTAGGCATAAAGTCATTATACATTTAATAGATTGCAATATAGTGTAGGTATTTAATTATTTTTAATTTTAAAAGTTAAAAAAAAATAAGTGTACTGAGAAACCAAATGTTCATGTGACTGACTTTAATGTGGTTGTCTAAAACTAAACCCACAATATCTGAAACTGGTTTACTTTCACTAAAAAAAAAAAAAAAAATCCCTTCTTAGAGATGCTTACACTAGTTTTTTAGTAACTGGGAGGTATGTGTGTGCTACCAAAACACTACTGATTGATTCCCTTTAATCCTCCAACACTTACAAGATGCTATCTTTTATAGCTTATTCTATCCAGACATACTAGGAAGAGAGCTTAAGGAACAGAGGATAACCTAGTTACTTTGACAAACAGCTCACTGCCAGTTTGGCACTCATACATACCTCTTTTTAAGTAGTACCTCATCTCCAAATAAACACTAACAAATGGATACTTCCACAAGATATAAATTTCATTCATACAATCAAAAGCATAACAAGCCTTTCCCTAGGAAACACAGTCTTTG
Source organism: Cervus canadensis (assembly GCF_019320065.1). Lineage (NCBI taxonomy): Eukaryota > Metazoa > Chordata > Mammalia > Artiodactyla > Cervidae > Cervus > Cervus canadensis. The sequence goes on from NC_057394.1 coordinate 55,161,307, forward strand.
GATGATATTCACACTCCTCCATTGATATCCAAATCCCTAACTAAAAGCCAAAGCATTAATCACAGTCTAGGAATCAGTGTAAAATTATATTTCTGACTATTTTCCTTTCCAGGCAAAAGAAACATTGTTAACAAAAGCTTAATTGGGAATCTGCCAAATTAATTAATTAATTCCTTATTTGAAAATCTGCCAGTTAGAAATTTAAAATTACAATTTAAAGTGCTTTCAATCATATAGTATTTTACTCTAAGATAGTGTTTCACTGTCTGCAATCATACATGTACAATCGTGCAATACAATTACAATCACATAGTATTTTACTTGCAGATAGTTGTAAGGAGTACATCAAGAGATGCAATTCATTCCTTGGTGGTGGTGGTGGTTTAACCGCTGTCATGCCTGACTCTTGTGGCTCCATGGACTGTAGCCCGCCAGGTTCCTCTGTCCATGGGATTCCCCAGGCAAGAATACTAGAATTCCTTCTCCAGGGTGTTTTCCTGACCAAGGGATCCAACCAGAGTCTCCTGTATTGTAGGCTGAGTCTTTACCCCTGAGCCACCAGGGAAGCCCAATTCATTCCTTAAGGACCTAAAATTCTAGTTTGACCACAAAAGGCAGTGATAAAAGGAGATCCTCCTGGTGACAGAGCTTGAATTGTACCCTTAAGTCTGAGACTTGACTTCACTGGGCTTACAAGCTAAGTTAACTTGTTCCTGTTTCATAGATACCAACAGAACACAGAGTCTGGGGGGAGGAAGAGTAGCTTTTACTCCTCACGGTACAGAAAGGAGCCTGTCAGCATACTTACATTGGTTCTTGCACCCGTGTGTCTCAGGACAGTGTGAAAAACCCGGATGGGTGCTAAGCAGAGAGTTCGCATCACAGCTGAGGAGCACTCAGTTCAGGGAACCCACTACATTTACAACAGTCAATTAGCAAGTCTGTGTTTCTTTCTAGGCTGGGCGGGGAGAAGGATTCCTTAGTTCTCAACCTTGAAAAGGAAATCTGAGAAACAGGCAAGCAATCAGGGCTTGCAATTTGGCATACCTGGAGAAGGGTAAGAGCACAAAGATCCAAAGAGTACTGTCTTTTCAAACACATTAACACGCAAATGATTTTCATTCATTCATTTATTCATTCACTTTTTCTCCTCTTTAACCTGCTTTGTTTTTCTGCATGGCACTTATCAAATGTTGTTGCCTGTCACTCCCCCCAGGTCACAAGATCTAAGAAAGTAGATTTTGCTTTGTTCACTCTTATATCCCTAGAATTATGCCTTGTTACATTGCTTTATAAAATATTTGTGGTTGAATTTAAATATTTATCAGTTTCCTAAAAGCTGGATGTAACCAGGGTTACATAACAGTTAGCAAGATGGAGAAGGTCCCTATTTTAACCCTCAAAATCTTTATCAGTAAAAGGTATTATAATAGTGTCTACCTCATATAATTATTGAAAGGATTTGATAAATAATGCAAGTAAAGTGTTTAGTAAAATTCCTTTTGGAAAGTAAATGCTCCATCATTTATTAAAAAATAATGCTCCTACTCTTGGAAGTTCTTATATTATTCATAATGTTTATAGTTTAAAAATTTTCACTACCATTTAAAAATTATTCTCTTTAAGATAAAATGTTCAAACACAGAGATGTATAAAAGTAATACAACATAAGCTTAAGCGATATAAATATTTCATTTTTTTCCCAGAATATTGTTACATTGAAAGAAAAGTTACAAATAAAACTAATGCACTATCAGACCCTTCTTTTCTCTCTCTTTTGTCCTTTCCACTACATATTTCTATTCCTATTCTTGAACAACTGGGTTTTTTAACATTTTTACTTAAATGTGATCATGCTGGAAGTAGTGTTTTGCACCTTTCAAAACTTTAAAACCAAAATATTTCCTTGAAGACATCTGTCTGCTCTTGATCCTTTCTGCATCATCCCAAAAGTTTATTTGTGAGGAGTGAAAGAGTATGAAATGCTACTGCAGGAAAGGGGACCCCTTCTAGGGCCGGAAACTGGGCTCTTGTCTAACATTCGGAAGTGAATTGTCCGAGGAGACACATTTGCTGACAAAGCAAGAGATTTTATTGGGAAAGTGCACCCGGGTGGAGAGCAGCAGGTAAGGGAACCCAGGAGAACAGCTCTGTCACATGGCTCGCAGTCTCGGGTTTTATGGTGATGGGATTTGTTTCCAGGTTGTCCTTAGCCAATCATTCTGACTCAGTCTTTCCTGGTGGTGCAGCCTTGTTCAGCCAAGATGGATGCCAGAGATGATTCTGGGAGGTGGTCGGACAGGTGGTGTCTCCTTTTGACCTTTTCTGAACTCTATGGTTGGTGGAGGCTTATTAGTTCCCTGTTCCTTACCAGGACCTCCTGTGGTAAAACAACTCATGCAAATGGTTACTATGGTGCCTGGCCAGGGTGGGTGGTTTCAATCACTGTGCTTCCCCTGACAACTCCCCCCCTGAGAGACTTCATACTCAAGATACTTCCTGGGAATTGGGGAAGAGGTCTCTTTCTTCTGTAACTTCTTTCTGCTGTGCATGGGCATAGGCCTGTCTAGCAGAGCAGAAGTCTCTCTCTACCTGATCTAAGTCAAGTTATTTTTTTGCCTGAAACCAGTATTCACCGTTGTAATAACAGCAGTTTAGTTTGAAACTGTTGGCTCCTCTCAGAGATGAAATAGACAGGGGCCAAACAGGAGACCTAACAGGATGGTCATCACTGGTCCCCAGAAACAGGAGGCAACATTTGGGGTGAGGGCTGCAGGGTTTGTGACTTTTTTTTTTTTTTTTTGATTGGTTGGTGGTGAAGCAATAGAGCTGTGTTCCAGGAATCTTGTGTTTAGTCTGAAGTTACCATCCTCCAGCTGGGTGGGGGCTCTAGTTCTGTAGAAGAACTCAAAGACACTGTTATGCATATTTCCTTCAGTAGGAACCAGGACCCTGTCTCAAGGCTGTACCACCATTTGATTGTTTCTCCTCTGTTTCTGAATCCCCTCCCTTCCTTGATTAGCAATTGTTTGAATCCACCCTTTGGAACTCAGGAAAGGTCAGGGAGGCTGAATGAAGCCTATATCCTACAGATAAGAAACGGAGAACACACAGCAGATCTGTACTCCAGAGCCGCACTCCTGCTCAATTTTAATTTAGGGAACTGGGCAACTATGACTGTGATAACTTCCTGTCAAAATAGGGCATAGGACTGCCTCAGCTTGGAGAATAGACACTGAATTGGAAGTATTCCTGAGTTCCAAATCCTAGATCTGAGCCTTATATGATTAAAATCTCAATCTCTTGGTCTGCCATTTTGTTGTAACAGACCCAATTAGAAGTAGCTGGAAGAGGGACAACTGGAATTTTAGTAGACAAAATACATCTCTTTCTTTTTAGAACAATAGGCCTGAAACCAAGTCTAGACCTGGCCCTTTCAGGGAGACTTGGGGCCAGGTAGCCAGTTGTCTAGTTTTATAAAAAGTAAGGTTGCAGTCACTAGCTTTCTGCAGACACTGTTTTGAGAATGGTGGCATCTAAGCCTGACACGGCTCAGAAAACTCAAGTGTTTAGCAATACAATGTCTAATCTGAAATTACACCCATAATATGATTTTTCAAGATATCTGGGAAATAGTTATTTCCCAGGATGTCTGAACCATAGCTACTCTATTTTGACTTTTAATTGTAAAATTTTTCTTAATAGCCAAAGCAGATGTCACCGTTAATGACGTCAGTGCTTCTCTAGGCATGAGAAGATGCAAGAATTGGAACTCATAAAATCTTCTGAAAAGATCTAACTATCTGAAGGCCTGTTCTGCCAGTTTTTTCCAGAGCACAGTGTGTCTCATTCTTGGTTTTTACACTGAACTCCTTTCAGGGGCCTCGAAAGTCAGCAGTTGCAGTGGCCATGATTTAATCTTTGTAGATGTAGATGGCAAGTGTCAGTCTTCAGTTGACAGAGCCCCTTTTTGTTCATAAACTTGATCATGATTTTGAGGGGGGCATTTCATGACCATTTTATTCCATGGTCCTGAGAATGTCCATTCTCAGGTTTGGCAAAGATTTTGTTAACAGGCCACTCAATGCGCTGTTACTGGACTAGGCCATAAAACAGTATCCAAAATTCTCTGGACTACCTGTCTTACTAGCCTCTTGGTCCAGGAAAATATTTTGTCTTGTTGCTTCTTCCCATATCTAGAGTTACACTGTTACCATCATCAATCTCATATGGAATTATATATTATTTTATTAAAGGCCTCATACTCACATTTGGCAGTGCAAGAAACAGCAGTTCTGTAAAACAGATGAAACGCAAATAACATAGCCAGCAGTATTAGTAAAGTCACAAGTAAGACTTGTTAAGAGTTTCCATTAGATGTAGCCCAGTATATCTCAGGTCATCTGACTTAGTCTACTATGTAGAATCTTTATCTTCCAGGGAAATTACATATTGGCACCATCTATAAGACACATAGCCTAGTTTTCTAGTGTTACTAGACCGTCCTTAGTATGATATAATTGTTTCCAACATTGAGGAGACTTTAAAACTAAATTACTATAGCCTGGTGTTATCTCTATAAATCCATCCCATAACTGTGGGAGACTTTTCCTCCTTTGCTGAAACTTTACTTGTTGCTCTGATTGAGCTTGAGTAATAGCTGCTGCTGCTGCTAAGTCACTTCAGTCATGTCCAACTCTGTGCAACCCCATAGATGACAGCCCACCAGGCTCCACCATCCCTGGGATTCTCCAGGCAAGAATACTGGAGTGGGTTGCCATTTCTTTCTCCAGTGCTTTTACTTGCACTGAGTAATAGAAGAAAGCTCAACTTTATGGCCAGAGTCAAAGCAGGCATTATTAATTGGCCCAGTGAGGGGATCCCATCTAGTAATACCACAGTGATCTGAATATGACTATATATATATATATATATATATATTTAAGTAAATTTTCTCAGGGCCAACAGGTCAGAGTCTTGTAGTAGAGAAATTTACCAAGGTAACCTGGAACTAAACACAGGCAATTGGCCACAAACCCAACAACTGGATTGATTTCTAAAACTAGCATAGGATCAGGCCTATGATAGAAAAGTATTTGATTCATATGCAAAGGTTTAAGAAGTCAAGAAAACATTATAAATGATCGTACAAATCAGGTCCAGCATCTTGGGCAAGCTGTCTACCTCTGATGTCATCATCTTATCCTCGTGTAGTGTAGTTTCTCCTCTGTTTGAGCATCATTTTAAGGTGAGATCAGGTCAGCTGTCTTCTCTATAGACCAATCCAGTGTAGGGGCCTTTGGAAGTGGGGATTAATCTAAGAGCTAATTTCTCTTCAATTTCATTGTGCTTGATAAAAAAGTCCTTCCATCCAGGTTGGAGACAGTCCCTTAAATTATGTCTGTTTTCAGTCCTGGTTGCAGGTCATGAGGCATCTGATCTTCATCCAAAGATAGATTACAGAGATAAACTTCAGAAACACACTCAGAGTATTCTTTACAAATTCAATTAAATTTTACATTAGTATCACATAACAGCAAAAACTATCCAAAGAATGAGTCTCACTATATACAGACCTCCATTAACAAACTGGGATTTAACATTTATTGAAACATCTTTTTTCCCCCTAAAATTACCCTCATTTTTATCAAATATTACCAAATTAATGCTAGCTTGTTTGCAAAATAGGTCTGTTCTCACTAATTTTGGTCTGATGATTTATATAACCATAATTGATCATAGACTTTTTGTTTTGCTAAAACATTTATAGAATCTCAGACTGAACTTTTAAAATAAAACAGGGCTGGGAAACTCACATCAAAGGCTTATCACAGATTTTGCCTAACAAATCTAGGTGAATTCTATTTTTAAGGTCTCAAAAATTCCTTGAGATTTTTGTACCTGTTAGTGAGATAACCTTTCTAGCTCATTTGATAAACTTATTGGAAACCTAAAAGTTTCAAATTTCTGGAGGAGTCAGATAGAGAGAAAATATAATTGCTTTGTTTATAAGGTATACTTTTTCCAAATTATTTTCATAATTAGTTTGAGAGGAAGGGTTTCCCTACTCCCAGAAAACACAAGATTCAAACCTGTAATTTTTCAGATAGAAACCATAAAAGTTATAAGCATATTAGCTGGTTCATTCAGTCCTTTTGTTAACCTTTGTGAAGTCATCACGTTTTCCATTAGAATACCAGGACATATCAGAATGTTAAGAACTCCATATAATTTCTAGGATATCTGTATTAGTAATTTTACCATACATTATAACATAAGCAGATTTATTACTCATTTGATAATCATTTTCATGTAATTTAGCCAACCAAAAAACAGTGTAATATCTCTCTTTGGGATGTCTCAGGGGCCCTCTGAAGCACCCCAATCTTAGCTAGAGGTCAAAAGAATTTCAAAAGAATTTGATTTAGGAAGTTTTATCAAAAAGATAAATTAAAGAGGTTTAGAACATTTGGTCAGATTTAGTCAATGTTAATGGGTGTATCATTAAGCTTGTTGATATGTCACAATGGGCATAAATACCAAGGCTCAAGGTCTAATGAAAGTCAGCTCTTGGACCTAGTTTTCTTGTGGCTGTGTCATTCCTAACAAAATCCACTTATCTAATCAATTGTAATCCAATTTTAGAAAATCCTGGTCATACGTAATTCTTTTTAGTATTTTTTTAATACTTTTTCTTTTTCTTACTGAAAACACACTTTCTACTTTCTTTTAGCAACCAAGAACTAACTTTTATGCTAGCATTTTATAGATTGGTGAGCGTAAATACCAGTGATAATTTCTAAAACCTTGCTTTCTTAAAACATTTTAGGATGGCACCAAACATTATTCATTTATAGTCCCAAATCTCTTTAGTTTTTCTGTAAAAGGAAATCAGTGTTTAGTAGTAAATGTTTCAAAATCTTATTTTATTTGGAAATGACCTAATATTTAATAGACTTCCAATACTTAGTTTAGCACAACCTTTAGAAATTCAAGTTACCCCAATCTGAAGAGACTATTTTATACAGATATCTCTAAAGCATAATTATTTGTAATAGAGCTTATCTAAAAGCTCATATTTCATTTACATTTTTTAGGAGTTTTTTTTTTTTTTTACTTGAGATAATATCCTTGTTGACAAACTTGTAACAGATATGATAATATTTAACTTATATTAAACCTAGGTACAATGAAAATATTTTATTTAATGTTAATTACTCTAAGACATGTCCCTATTAGATAGGTCAACAAGCAAACATTAATATCAGGTATTTAATATTAAATATTTACCAGTTCACATGAACCTGGAATTTAGAATTATTTGATTTATAAGCATTTACCTTTCTTTAAGCCAATTAAATAGATCTCATTTACAAATTTATCTCAAAAATATTATCTAGAGATAAAGACATACTGAGACATATTTAGACAGATAGAACACAATATCTAGCTTCATTTTCTAAGTTTAGTCATGAATTAGATATTACAATATAAAATTCACGAGTTTATAAAAAACAGTTGGAATAAATAAAACTTTTAAAGGCTTTTTCCTATTTTTTCTCAGTGTCAGGAGTTAGAGATGGTCTAGATAAGTGTTCCTGAGAACCCTGGTCTCAAGGCACAGGGAAAGAAAATCAAGTTCTAAAAAAATGTCAGCAGGTCTAAACCAAATGGTAACCAGACAAAGCAAAATGGCCACCAAAAATCACAACACAGAACACAGAGTTAAAACACACATATAGACTTGGCAGTCTTCATCAGATACTCCCTTAAATACAAGAATACAGTGTCTCAGAAAACCTCTTAAAGACACAGCACTTCAGATCCAAGTACTAACAGAGTAAAGGAAAATATCTCAGGTCTTCAAAGATTTCTAAGGGAGGAAAGGAAGCCAGGTTGAAAGAAGAAGGGGGAGGAGGTGGGAAAGGGGGGCAAAAGAGTTGGCCTTACAGACATCTCCTGCCACCTGCAGATACCCAGGCGTTATGGGACTTTACCCTGGGCCTCCAGAGAAGGGAGGACTGGAACTTGGCCCTACCAGAAACCAGACCAGAACAGAACCAGAATTTGAGCTCTCTGTCAAGAGGAGGTGATCAGCCTCCAATCCTCAGTTAAGGCTGAGGCCCTTCGACCAGATTTCTGCATCCAGGACCAGGGGACTAGAAAAAAGGGGGAGGATAGGAAGGCCTAAGGAGAGGAAAGACAGAGGGAAGGGGAGAGAGGTCAATAAAGTCTCTTGTTCCTTACAGGTCAGGGCACTCTGACCAGTTGTCCACATCAGGAGGAGACCAGGGACAAAAGGGTCCCAGTTGCGGCCACTGGGTCTGGTCCATCGGCAGGCAAGCTGGCCCCTGTGTACCCCGAGTGGTCAGGATGTCAGTTGCAGTGAAGAAGAGTCCCACCAGAGTTGCCATTTGTTGCAGGAAAGGGGACCCCTTCTAGGGCCGGAAACTGGGCTCTTGTCTAACACTCAGAAATGAATTGTCCGAGGAGACACACCTGCTGACAAAGCAAGAGATTTTACTGGGAAAGGGCACCCGGGCGGAGAGCAGCAGGTAAGGGAACCCAGGAGAACAGCTCTGTCACATGGCTCGCAGTCTCGGGTTTTATGGTGATGGGATTAGTTTCCAGGTTGTCCTTAGGCAATCATTCTGACTCAGAGTCCTTCCTGGTGGTTCAGCCTTGTTCAGCCAAGGTGAATGCCGGAGAGGATTCTGGGAGGTGGTCGGACAGGTGGTGTCTCCTTTTGACCTTCTCTGAACTCTTCTGGCTGGTGGAGACATATTAGTTCCCTGTTCCTTATCAGGACCTCCTGTCATAAAATAACTCATGCAAATGGTTATTATGGTGCCTGGCCAGGGTGAGTGGTTTCAATCATTGTGCTTCCCCTAACAGTACCTAAGTGTGTTATAATAAAATTACTTCACCTCCCAAAAAATTCTGATAAGAAATTTTGACACTTAGTTTCCTTAAAGTAGTTCAAGTTTCTCTCACCTTAAAAGTGTTTCAGATTTTGTTATCCAAATATAAAGTCTACAGTTTTTAAAAGTATTTGGCAGGTTTTAAAAATAAGCAATATTTAGGCAGAATAAATTTCTACATTGATAAATGCCACTTAATGTTTAAGAAAAAATATTTTAAAGGGTAAAACAGATTCTTCTTTGATTTCTGTTAATACTGAACTATCTTTAGTCATGTTTATATTTTTTAATATGACAGTAAAACGATTGCCAAAATTAATTTAGTTTCCACAAAATAAAAGAACATTCCAAGAACAACTTTTCATTGAATTCTTGAGAAAACACTCAATACATAGATTTTCTTTCTACTATTTTTGACAGTGTTTTGGATTACCTTAAAATATATATCTTTTTTGCAAAGTGTCACAATATAGCTAACACATCAAATTCTTTATACTCAGTCTGTAGAAAAACAAACCAATTACTATGATTCAAATCAGAAAACATTGATAATTGAGAAAAATATGACTGTGATATATAAATTCTAGACAAACTACAATAACTCATGAAAATACATTTTCTGCTATATAAAAAGTACCACTTATTTCTAATATTTTCCTTTAGAAAATAAATATGTGCAAATAAAGTTGAGGTATATTAGATCTTTCTTCAACCAATCTTTTAGCAAAGATTATCTATCATTTGTATTTTCTTTGAAATTGTACATTATATTTTGCTTTATGTCGTATTTAGAAAATAGAGATCAAATATTAGAGAAATAATAATCTAGATAATTATGGTTATAAGTGTAAATTTACTAGAATACATTTTATTTGGCTGGTATACAACTGTATCTTGGAGTTAGAAGCCTTAATAATGAATGCTATTATAAGGAGAAATTGCTAAAACTTTTGCAAAAGAAATATGATAGAATGAGCAAAAATCAGTAGTCTCTAAATAGTATGAGTTTTTTCCTTTCTATGCAGTAAAATAATAAATATTGATCTCAAGACTGGTTTTCTTTGCCTAGTCCTCTTTATATAATGTCTCTCTCTCTATATATGGGTATCTCAGTTTCATCTTAATGAGAATTCCTTCCATTAAAAGTGATATATGTAGGAAATGCATATTCAAAAATCATTTAATGAACTTTGAATATGTCGGTATAATCAAATATGTAATTTTAATGGAAAATAATGAGAATAAAATAAATGTGTATATTCTTACAACTATTTCAAAAATGCTTTACATATAAACTTGCAGGTAGCTCATGAGATTTAACAACATTCTAAAATAAAAACATAGTGCTGAGTTTAATGTAAGGGAAGAATGAGTTATTTATTAACTCTATAAGTATTGTTGTAACCTACTAATATTATGATTTATCAACTCAACAAGTAGCTATTCTCTTTCATCCTTAAATAATAATAAAAAAAATACTTAAATCAGACTTGAGAAACAGTTGAAATATTCATCATAGAAGCATATTTAAAGATTCACACTTTCTGATTTTAATGACATTTAATAATAGCTTATAAAATGAGCAATTTCTTTTGAGATGATAATGAGTATATGAATAAACATCAAATTTAAGTGGCATGCACTTGTTATACATTTTCATCCTTATTTTACTTTCTTTGATATTTTGTCTCATATTTTTAAGTTTTTTATTGAGCAAAATTTTCAAGAACCATTTTAATAATTTTTATCATAAGATTTTTGCTGTTTGTGACAATACAAAGTGTTAATAGCGCTAGGATACTTAGATGTACAACTGTGTGGATGACCTCAGAATTTGGTTTGCATTATATATTGCTTTCATCCTACATTTCTTTTCACAGATTAAAAAGTCACACAATGTCAAATTTATTTTGATTTGCAAGCCTGTGTTTAGGGATGATTATGAGACAGGAAAGTTTCTTCCTTCTTAGATTTAAATTAGGAAGCTGCAGTGCAGTCTTCCACTTCATGTTAAATTTATATATGAAACATACTTCTGTTTTGAATTAGTAGTTAATTGATAATGAAAACTTCTTCTTCCTTTACTTTTCCAGTTACTCTCTTCCATATCTCCTGTCACTGGGCTTCATTTTCTTGTTTGTTTCTTTTAATTTTTACTTCATAATAAAATAAATGTGTATGGCAAATATTCATGTTATATAAGTTCAACTTAATAGAAAATACTGAATATTTGTACACATGCAAATTTTAATTTTAGAAAATTACTAGCTTTTATAAGAGCAAATACAACTTTTGTTATATATTTGATCCTTGACATTATTTTCAGTAAATATTTTGAGCATGATAATTATTAATATAAGATTTGAAATGTCCTAATTATTAAGAGTTTGTGTATAGTTGTTGGTACCATTATTTTACATACATATAGGACAAGTTAAGTCATTTCCTCTACTTAAAGGAGTAAGTGTATACCTTGTCAAGAAATAATGGGTTGCTATTAATCCAAAAGAAGATATTAATAGTTTTCTAACAAATTTTACAATTTTTAATCTGTGAAAATATCCAGTGAGCAAATTGTCACCTATTCGTTAGACTTTTTTATTTAAAAAACTTTACTGAAAAAGGTATAGGACAGTTACATAGAAGAAAATAATATAAATTTCAAAAGTTCATTTCAATTCTGAAATATATTTGGTTAATCCCAAAGTGTAGTAGTACATGGATCTTCTGGTTGTGTACTAATAATATGAACATTTTATTTTATTATTAGTTTTTCAAATAAGATTACTCATCAAATGACCTATACTTTTTTCATAATAAACTTTATTATTTCCTATAAGATGACATTCAAATTAAAAGAAAAAGTATTATTAATTTCCAATTTATACTAGAACAACTTAATTATGAACTGTGCCCCTATCCAATGAAAGAATATCTTTAAAAGAAAAACTCAAATTAAATTAAAGGAACATTTATTGAAAACCCATTAGATACTGGCCTAAGGTGATGCTTAAATGAATAATACAGAGTCTCTAACTATAAGTTTGTTAAACTATAATGGAGAGACGAACATGAGAAACAAATGGTTACTAAAAGTATTCTAATTATAATTGACATTCTTTTAAGACAAAACAAATAAATTGCTATATTAAAATAATGACATTTCTCATAAAGGAATTGACATTTGTTTGGGATGTCAAAAGAGACAAATTATTTTTGTAAGCCTTTAGAGTGCACAGTAACAGGGAGAGAAGGTAGATTAGGAGCGAATACAAACAATGCCTGAAATTTGGCCCCAGTCAAAAGAGAAGTTGCTAAATAATGCGTGGCATGGTAGGACTTCTAAAAGTCAGAGTATGATTAAAAATTTATTCTCAAAATTGTTTAAAGTTGATGTCAAACATAATATAAAAGTGTGGTTCAAATTTCTTTCTTTTTTTTTTTCCATTTATTTTTATTAGTTGGAGGCTAATTACTTTACAATATTGTAGTGGTTTTTGCCATACATTGACATGACTCAGCCATGGATTTACACGTATTCCCCATCCTGATCCCCCTCCCGCCTCCCTCTCCATCCCATCCCTCTGGGTCTTCCCAGTGCACCAGCCCCAAGCACTTGTCTCATGCATCCAACCTGGGCTGGTGATCTGTTTCACCCTTGATAGTATACTTGTTGTAATGCTATCCTCTCAGAACATGGTTCAAATTTCTGAGTCACACCAGAGAAAAACCATGCCCAATATTACTTCAGGGACAGAAAAATTGTCTTTCTTGAAGATCTGGAGCAATATGATTAATAAATACTGCAGTTTTTGTGGAATGTCTAAATGTCTGTGAACTCAAGACAGAAGAGCCTGTAAGTTGAACTTCATCAAGAATCAGTAAAGAATTCTTCCACAGAGTTTTCTCCAAAGGCCGTTGGAAATACTTGTGAAAGCTACAATATACATTTGTATGTTATTAAATATTCAAAGGCTAGAAAGTAAAGATAACAGTTTATATCAGTTATTCAAAAAGAAGCTATTTTACATTTCTGTTAAAGTATCTTGACCAGGTTTAAATTAAAAAAAAATCAAGGATTGCATTCTACATGAGGAGGAGAATATACTGTAGTTTGAATCTATCCTACAAAAATTTGCTCTCAAGTTATGAATTAAGCAGTAAAAATATTGAATGCAAGATAGCAAAAATTCTTTGTTGTCACATGGACTCAAATAAAGAGACGAGTTGAAAATAGATAAGTTCTTCAACTTCTCCTCCTCTTTATCTCTTTTTCTGACAAATATAATCATGTACAATTTTATATATGTATATATATATATTATATTAAAGGATTAAATGAGAATTAAGGAATAATTTATTTACAATACATAGCACCACCTAAATAGCACTGAATAAATGTGTAGATGCTATCATAGTATATACAAATATTTGTGCTTGTGATCATATGTTTCCAATATATAAATGAGTACCAGTTTTATGGTTATAATAATTTTGCTAACTACAGTATTATTAATGGTCATTAGAGAAATAAACCATAAGATATTAATAATTCTGTGGCATAATTATTTAAAGTAGTATGTGTAGCTTTAGAACTAGTAGTGGTGAACTTGTTGAAGTGCTTGATAGGGAAGATCCCTGGGAACAGAAATAATTGACATATTTCACTCAATTTATCTTTAAATAAATGAATGTGTATAGCCAAGTATATTTTTTTTTCTTTTTCTGTGTTACAACAAAGCAGTTTATTTGTGATCAGTGTTTGAGACTCTATACATCCTTCACAAAGTTAATTTTACATAATCTGATATTCCTCTTAAAACTTAAAACTTTGAACTGCTAGACTTATTTCCCTAGAACAGAAGGGCTGGTATAAGTTATTTTCCGGAAATGAGGTACCGTTTCACAGAACTAGTTTCTTTTTTGTTTGTTTTCAAGTTTTAGAGAACTAAATTTGCATTTGTTAAAATCAAAAAGTAGGAAAAGATGTTCTTTACAAATAATTTTGATCAAGTATATGTTCAAAGAAAGCAGGATAAAAAGGCTTTTTCGCTAACATTCTGTATGTACTGGGTTGTTGTTGGAATAGGAATTAGCTTCTGTCATTTGCTAAAAGAATGAGTAGTGGGGAACAGGATATGTTGGGAATTTCATAACGGGTAACAGAACCATTCTCTTGGGTAAACCATAGGCAGGGGCAGCTGTGCTGTAACCATAGGGTGTTCCATAGCCTGGAGCTATGTAGCCGGGAGCAGCTGTGGCCCCAACAAAAGCCCCCCTTGTTAGAGTTCCTCTTCCTCTGCCCCGAACAGCTTGGACTGCTGCAGACACAGCTGTATTCACAACACCCTTTGCCTGAGGGATAATCTTCTTTTTCTTATTATTTCCTGCATTGGGTCCAGAAAACAGCTTCTCCAGGGCAGCTAAAGCTGCACTTGCCTTTGCCACTTTCTTATTTGGACCTGCACCTCTGAATTTTTGTCCATCCACTTCTACCTCCATCACAAAGCGTTTGTCATGGCTTCCACCAGTCTCCGAGATGAGTTCATACTTGAGACCTCTTCTTTTTTCATTGAGCTCCATTACAGGATTTTTGCCACTTGCTGTGAGGATAGGGCCCTGAGTTCTTACCTCTAAGGTACTGGAGGTTTCAGTTGTAGAATTTCCAGTATTATTGCTTGAGTTTGAAGACACTGTTTCATTTTTGCCTTCGTTATCTGACTTTTCATCGGAACTCATACATTCAATATCTGCGTCAAAGCCCGTTGGGTATCCCATTGCCTGCAGTACCTTCACTGCTACGTGAAGCTTTGCTGTTTTCTTGGATGGTCCTGAGGCTTCATATGTTGTACCATCCACATCTACAGACATTGTGAAGACTGGGGCATGGACAGGGCCAGACTGAGATAAGAGCTTATACTGAAGCCCAGGCCTGATCTGATTCAACCTCATTAGTGCATTCATAAGGTCTATTGCTTTACTATCCAGAATTTTCCTTAAGTTTCGTTTCATCTTCTTATTGGGATCTTTATCATCCCCTAATCCATCTTCAAATGGCCTCTTCAGAGCTGAAGACCCAGCACCTTCTTTATCAGTAACTGACCAGGAATATTTCTGAAAAGGCTTACTAGATGGAAGGGGGTCCATCTCCAGTACTTTATAAATCTGACCAAAGGCTGATAGTCTGAGTGCATGCTGTGCACTGTGGGTAATATCTTCTTTTTGCTGGATGGTCATATAGCTCAGAGCATCTGTTGGATCTCGCTCACAAGGATCATGAAGACCAGGACCCCCAGGAAGTAGAATTCCAGATGCCAAACACTCCATTACTCGTCTCAAGGCCTCCCCAGCGCCCAAAGGTCTATTACAAGTACCTATAGACTTTTCACATATAAGCTCTAGTGGCCATCCTTTTAATGGTGCCCATGTGGGGACTCTGTTGCACAAATCACGGAGAATGCGGAGGACAATTACACATGACTTTAATCCATTTGCCCTTGCCTGAAACCATTTGGCATGTTGAAGAGACGCCAAGGCGTTCAGGCATTTCTGCCTGTCCAATAAGTCCGGAGAATCTTTCATCGCAACCTTTTCTCCATCCTTCTTCTCCAATTCGTCTCTAATTAGAGGGGAAGTAAGTATCACCTTCAAAGTTAGCGTGGGTTCTTTTGTATTCCGAATTATAATAGATGCCTCATCTACACATTGTTCCACTTGATATTTCTCTTCTGTGAGTTTCTGAATCTGAATAGGAAGATTATCTTTGACTGTATTTAACAGGGTCTATGTGGGTTTGTCTTTGCACATTAAAACCAGCTCCAAGTCCATGTCATCTTTAATCAGCAAGCCTTTTGCAACCAGGCCAATCCTCATTACACCACACAATGTCCGACCACCTTGATCCTTGGAAGAGGTGTCTACGGCCTCTTCCTTCTTTACTTCTGTCTCACCCTCTGCTTTTGTGCCTTTACTTGTTTCATCCAGCCAATCTGAGACTGTTTAAGAGCACACTCAACAGTAGATACCGTATTCTGAACAGCTTCAAGTTCCTCCGGAGATGGATAAATTGCGAATGTTTCACCGTAACATGGCGATCATCATTGGCAAAAGATCTGATAGATCTCATGGTTTTCTATAGTATTTTAGCTTCTTCTTCCGATCCTTTCCCCTCTTTCTTGTCGTCTTCACTAGACACTGTTTTGTGTGACAGTACCTCCTCATAAGCCTGAGTCCCCTGATGGCTCAGAGTCAATATGGCAAAGATATCTGAAGGCTTGTTCTCTAGAATACACCGCACCGCCGCGCTCTGCCCGCGCCCGGTCCCTGCTCCCGCTCCGCCGCCGCCGCCACCTCGTCAGCCTGCGTCTCCAGCTCCTCAGCCCAGCGGCGGCGGCTGCCAAGTATATTTTGAATGAAGTACACATCTCAATGGGAAATCAAAGACTGTGAAATCAGGAAAATTGACTTTATTCAGTCTTGGCTCCACAGTTTACATATTTTATAATCTTAGGGAATTTATTTATTGTCTTTTCCTCTCAGAATATGAATATCATGGGTGAGGTTAAAGAGTGTGTAGTAATCAACAAAAAATTTAAAGTCAGGGTTTTTTCTAAAAGGTGATAAAAGATAATAAACTTTGCAGCCTTGACACAGAGGTCACATCTTTCTCAGCAGAACTGAGCATCCAGTCAATCATGTGCTCTGTCGACGATAGAATATTGGCAGCTTAGTAATCAGTGATTAATTAAACATTTTCCAATGTTACATTTCAGATATATCCCATAAGAATCAAATTTTCTAGATTTTCTTGAAAATAGGTTTATCTGAAAAAAAAATGTAAAATAGGTTTATCTGATCACACTGGTCTAGTACTCTTTAAAGATAATAATTGGTAGGAGTCGAGTTAACAGCTTCCCCTCATAAACAGGGCATGATCTCTAGTTCATCATACTTCTTAAAACTATTTGCAGTTTACCTGAACCTGATGATAAATTCAGTTGAAATTCATCATTGCATTTGATATATTCCATCCTAATAGAATTAGAGAAAAGTGAAATATTTTTGTACTTAATCTCTGTCAAAAGTTTGAAACCAACACATAGACCAAGAAGTCTATAGCATTTTTAAAAGGGGGTATAATATTTCCTCAGGGAGAGTAGGATACTCAGATATGCTTAGCTTGTATAAATAATAATAATAATAATAATAATGTGTCTGCTTTAGAATAGCAAAAGTAAGACTTTATAATTCTTAATCAACCTTCTTATCTTCATTAAAGCCTTGCATACATGGCTCCTTTAATCATTTGAGTTACAAATTCTATTCTCAGAAAGTATACAAATATTATCTGTAAACACACTGATATATGGACAAGAAGATGGAGCATAAAATTTAGTTAGTATGCCAAGAAATAATGTAAAGGAAATGTTGGTACTTTCAGTAATTGTGATTAAATTTTTAAGTCATTCCCACAGTAGTTCATAACATTTCAGCACTTCTAAATAGTATAAGATTTCATTTAATTCACAATATATTTTTTTTATTTTCATGACAAAATCTTTTCTCAGTTTTCAGTTTATTTCACAATAATAACAAAACTATCAGCCACTGAGCACTATGCCAAGTGTTTTAAATACAAGAGCTAATATTTAAGTCTCATAAAAATCATGCAAGTTAAAGTATTTTTTTATTTTTGTATACATCACACTCTCATCCTCTTTATTTTTTTTTTCCTTTTATTTCTATTGGTTGGAGGCTAATTACTTTACAATATTGTAGTGGTTTTTTACCATACATTGACATGGTGCACTTGGATGACCCAGAGGGATGGGATGGGGAGGGAGGAGGGAGGGGGGTTCAGGATTGGGAACACATGTAAATCCATGGCTGATTCATGTCAATTCACAATATTTTTATATCAAAGGGAAAATATCTTCATATTCTACAAAATAAAGCATTCTTCATTAGTATATGATTTTTGTTAGTAGCTTTGATCAGTCAAATACCATTTACATACGTAGACTTTTACATATCCAGGTATCTGTTACATATTGAAACTTTCACCTCACAATTTTATGTAGTTTAAATCAAAACAAACATCTATGAGAATCAAATGGTGTGAATTCTTCTTGACTAAACTTTGGACAAAATTATTAATTTGTTTCTTATATTGTGATTTCTGAGCAGCTAGATAAAATCGTATTTATTTTTATATAAATTGCATTGTAGATTTTTCTAACTATTAATTGATTTTCCTTTCTAATTTTTATCCTTTATATCACTCAGTGAATTATATAGTTAAAACATTTCTTGTGCTCGCTTCGGCAGCACATATACTGAAATTGGAAAGATACAGAGAAGATTAGCATGGCCCCTGCGCAAGGATGACACGCAAATTCGTGAAGCGTTCCATATTTTTTAAAAGAAAAAAAAAAAAAGAAAAACATTTCTTGATTTCTTTATATACTTACAACCCCTGGTTTAGCAACCAGAATATTTTAGACAATGAATTAGTAAATGATCACATTTCATTAGTTAACAGTTAACACCTTTTCTGTATAAAATAATACGTTGTTCACTAGATGAGCAATCGGCAAACAACTCAGTAAATTGATGTGTAGACTGCAAACACCATAATAAAAGTTAGTATAATACTCAGTATTCATTAAAATTATTTAATATGTGTATCATTATGACATCAATGAAATAGACACTATTTTAAAGTAACATTTTCTTAAATATTTATTCAAAATAATTTAATAATAGAGACTCAAAAGCACTTGCTATATAAATCAGAGTAGAATTAATTGATTAATTTATTTACTCAATGTTTGTAATGATATAGTCTAGACACAACAACAATCTTCAATTAAAACATTTTAACAATAAATAGTGTTTACTATATTTGCCTTTTTGGAACAATAGCTTTTACCACTTATGATTGGATTATCTGCATAAACAATTTCTAAAGTCACCTTTTCAACACATTTTTATTAAAATATCCAGTATATGTAAAGATGGGAACTGCATTACAACCACAGAAGAGCCAACTGATAAAATCTCTAGCACAAGCAACACTGCTGTTTCTCACTCATAGAACTAATTTTTTAAAAATCTTATGTTAATTTATTATTAAGAAACGTTTCAGCTTTCCAAAATAAAGTGAGAGGGCTTGATAACATTTATTTTATTTTCAAAGAATTTTTTAACTTGGTTGTCATAGACAGTTTTCTCATTTTATTAATGCACACATTAATTAGTTTGATTGAACTTTCTTTCAAATTTCATTGAGACCCATTTCTGATTCTATCTCCCAGGGGGTGCTTGTGTTAAAGAACCAGCCTGTCAATGCAGGTTAGGTGTAAGAGACTTGGGTTGGATCCCTGGGTTGGGAAAATCCTCTGGGATAAGGGCACAGCAACCTATTCCAGAATTCTTGCCTGGGGAATCTCATGGACAAAGGAGCCTGGTGGGCTATAGTCCATGGGGTCTCACAGAGTCGGACACAACAAAAGCAACTTAACATGCTCCCATCCAGCCATCTACTAGTGAAAAATTTATATATTGAAAACTCAATAACTAATATGTCCAGTTCTTTCACTATTTAAGCATGGATACTTTGGCAATTCTTGTTTTTCTAATAACTTAAAAACAGGAAATAAAATAAGTTGCAAAATATAGTACAGAAACTGTGATGTGTATAAATTTACTCTGTGTGTGTGTGTGTGAGAGAGAGAGACAGAGTTATAGCAAGAAGGAGAGAGAGGATTGCATTCATTTTCTTCCTAATAAGCAGTGATTTTTAAATGACATTTAATTCTGTAGCTTAAAATGTTGAGTTGTGGGTATTATGTAGTCCAATGCTCCTGACAGTTTCACTAAACGTTTAGGGAAGCACATTTTTTTTCTTTTTTTTAAATCAGTGCTTTTGTTCCTAGCATATCATAATGACACTCATATATCAATATGGTGACTCAAATTCAGTCATCAACCAACACATCTATATTCTTTTCAGTTTGAAAGAAGAGTCAAAGAAAGACCACAAATTCTCTCTTCTTTTACTGACTTCTTTAAGAGGGAACAGGGAAAACTTAACTCTCTACCATGTGTAGTCTCATTAATCAGTACATTGATTAGCTATTTATTAAACATCAATTTATTAAACTTTAAACATAACTGAATGTATATATTTGATCATTATATTTTAATCCATAAAATTGTCATCAAACTTCAGTGTTATAACAGATTATGCATTTAGCAGTACCTTTTTGAAGTTATTTAAGGATCTTTTAACCGGACTTCCCAGGTGGCTCAGATGGTAAAAAATCTATCAAAGTAGGAGACCTGGGTTAGATCCCTGGGTCGGGAAGATCCTCTGGAGAAATGGATCTTCTCCACTCCAATATTCCTGCCTGAAGAATTTCATGGACAGGAGTCTAGCGGGATACAGTCTGTGGAGTCTGAAAGAGTTGGACACGACTGAGCAACTAACACGCACACACACAAGGATCTTTTAAAGAAATACAGTGTCAAGAGCTGAGTTAAACTGGAAAGAGCTGAGCAAAGAGGTGTTGATTAGTCAGTTAAAATAACAGACCAAATTGAAGTCACCATCAAGACTTAAATCTCTTACTGCAATGATATAAGCAAGAAGAAAAAGTGCAAGCTCCACCAATTTTTAAGAAGGGTGCAGGTGAAGGTAAGATTTATTACTACAGATGGGGTGGGAGATGTTGGGTAGATTGTCTCCTCTCCAGGGAACTCTGCACAAAAATCATCTGCTATTTCGTGTACCTGGGGGTTGACAGGAGAGAGAAATGAAAGTCTGGGAGTGGTAATGTACTGGTTCTCAGGGAGAAAAGGGTCTTCAAATTTCCTCCCTTCCCAAAAGATCTTGGCAGAAGCACAAGAGAGGCTTCCTCCAAGGGCCTGAATAAAGAAGTTTGTGGATGAAAGTATCTGAGCTCAGAAGCTCAGGTATACATAGAGGTATGGCCAGTAGAAAGAATCTGACTCTTTGTCTACAATTGCCTTCAAAGACCACAGTGCCCTGGCTGTGAGCTGGGTCTGGTGTGGGAAAGGCAGTTTTCCTAGTGCTGGAATCCCGTGCTTCTTATGTGTAGTTCTGTTTTACTCTGCTCAGATTGCCATAACAAGGTACTATAGACTGGGTGGCTTAACAAACAGAAATTAATTTCTCAAACTTGTGGAGGCTGAGAAATCCAAGACCACCAAGGTAGATTTCATTCTGTAGAGGCTTCTCTTGGTTTGGAGGCTGCGACCGTCTCCTGTGTGACCTCATCCTCCTGTACTCTGGGAGAGCAAGTGAGTTCTCTGTCTCTAATAAGGACACTGATCTTTTGGAATCAGGGTTCCAGCCTTGTGACTTCCTTTAATTGCTTTCATAAAAGTCCTATTTCAAAACGCAGTTGCATTGAGGAGTTAGGGCTTGAGCATATCGACATGAAGGGACACAAACATTCAGCACATATAAATTTTTGTTTCTTAAAAACATGTGTATTTCTGGCTGTGGCATGTCTTTTTTGCCATGTGGGCTTGACTGTCGGTGCAATGAGCAGGGGCTAACCCCGGTGACTGAGCAGGCTTCTCACCGTGCTGGCTTCTCTCATTTTGGAGCAGAGACGCTAAATTCTCTAAATTGTACTTGCTTCAGAGCTTGTGGCTCCTAGGCTCCAGAGCACAGGCTGAATAATTGTGATGCACCGGCTTAGTTGTTCCAAGGCATGTGGGATCTTCCAGGATCAGGGATCAAACCTATGCCTCCAGTTTTGGCAGGCAGATTCTTATTCACCATGCCACCAGGGAAGCCCAAGAATTTCATTTGAATTTAACTGATTAGTCTCTCCACAAAGCAAATGGTGAGAAAAAATATGTATCATTTAAAATTGTATTATATTCCTATGTAAAATACACATTTGAAGGTTTTAATGAAAATAGTAGATAATATGTTTACAGTTTTCATCCCAATCCCAAAGAAAGGCAATGTCAAAATTGTTCAAACTACCATACACTTGTGTTCATTTAACATGCCAGCAAGATCGTGCTCAAAATCCTTTAAGTTAGGCTTCAACAGTATGTGAACTGAGAATTACATGTGTAAAAGATGATCTTAGAAAAGGCAGAAGAACCAGAAATCAAATTGCCAAGATCCGTTGCATCATAGAAAAAGGTAATTAAAAAAAAAAATCTAATTCTGTTTCATTGACTACACTAAAGCCTTTGACTGTGTGGATCACAACAAACTGTAGAAAATTCTTAAAGAGATGGGAGTACCAGACCACCTTACCTGCTTCCTGAGAAATCTGTATGCAGGTCAAGCAGCAACAGTAAGAACCAGATATGGGAAAATGGACTGGTTCCAAATTGGTAATGGAATATGTCAAGGCTGAATATTGTCACCCTGCTTATTTAATTTATATGCAGAGTACATCATGCGAAATGCTGGGCTGGATGAAGCACAAGCTGGAATCAAGATTCCTGGGAGAAATATCAATAACCTCAGATATGCAGATGACACCACCCTTATGGTAGAAAGTGAAGAGGAGCTAAAGAGCCTCTTGAAGGTGAAAGAGGAGAGTGAAAATGTTGCCTTAAAACTCAACATTCAAAGCATGAAGATCATGACACTCAGCCCATCACTATGGCAAACAGATGGGGAAACAATGGAAACAGTGGCAGATTTTATTTTCTTGGGCTCTAAAATACTGCAAATGGTGACTGCAGCCATGAAATTAAAAGACACTTGCTCCATGGAAGAAAATCTATGACAATACTATACAGCACGTTAAAAAGCAGAGACATCACTTTGTCTACAAAGGTCTGTATAGTCAAAGCCATGGTTTTTCCAGTAGTCATGTATGGATTTGAGAGTTGGACCATAAAGAAGGCTGAATGTGGAAGAATTGATGTTTTGGAATCGTGGTATTGGAGAAGATTTGAGGGTCCTTTGGACAGCAAGGAGATCAAACCAGTGAGTCCTAAAGGAAATCAATCCTGAATATTCCTTGGAAGGACTGATTCTGAAACTAAAGCTCCAATACTTTGGCCACCTGATGCAAAGAGCTGGCGCATTGGAAAAGACCCTGATGCTGGGAAAGTTTGAGGGCAGGAGGAGAAGGGATGACAGAGGATGAGATGGCTGGATGGCATCACCAACCCAAAGGAGATGGATTTGAGCAAACTCCAGGAGACAGTGAAAGACAGGGGTTTGGTGTGCTGCAGTCCATGGGGTCACAAAGAGTTGGACACAACTTAGTGACTGGACAGCTAAAATTTAACAGTTAAGATAGCAGGAAACATAATAATCAATAATTAGGTTTGTCTATAAATATTCATTGAAAATAAAATTGATTTTATTGAAGCAGCTATTTGAAAGTTAAGGAAAACTGGGGAAAAGAAAAATAGGTCTACAGAACTGGAAATACTGTGAAACAAAGCTGTAAAATATGTTTCTATGTGTACATATATTCAAGCATATACATGTTTACATAAAAAGTAGATGCAGATATAGATAAAAACAAAGATGCATATGCAATTTTAAAATAAAGGTGTAGATGTATATATATTGATATCAATATATTCCAGGGAGTTTTCAATTTAAAATTTGAAATTGTTGTCACATTTTTTCCTTTACCCTATCCATGCCATGTATACTTCTTCATGTATATGCATAATTAGGTGCAGTTTCTTGGAAGTTTTGTTAAGTTAATGAAAGGTATATAACATTAAATAACAGGATATTTAATTTAGACTACTTATTAAAGTCACATAATGTTAGAATCCTAATAAGAATATTGAATTGATTTTATTGGAGCACTTTTGTACTAGTGATCATAACCAATTACAATTCATTGTACTTCATTCTGACATAGTCTATTATTGGTGATACTTCAGGGTATTTTTAGTTTTAAGGTAAAAAATACATTCATAACACTTGTTCTTTAGTCTCTTCCAAAAGAAAATCTAGATCAACATGGTTCTTAAATATTTAGGGACCAGAATGTACATATTTGGATTGCTCTGATTTCAATTCTAAAGATATGACTTGGCCAAATTATGAAATGTATGTAAGCCTTCTTTTTTCATCTAATTGTATGAAGAAAAAACATGGTTTGAAGTACAATCTAAGTGCAATCAACAGAAAGTACAAGTTTTGGAAAAATACGTTTCTCATTCAGTTTCAGTGTAACTGGATTCCATTTAATTTATTTCCTATGATAGCCTTTATATGAAATATTGGTTCCCACATAAGATTTTTACATCAAATATTATTTCTTCTATACTCAGGGGGACACATGTCTACCTTTATTTCATTCAGGCATTGCTATCCATTCCATTTCAGTTCTAATAAACTCCTACAGATAATTGATATATGTGTAGAGTATTATAAAAATGTTTTTATTTTGCTTAACTTATTCAATCATTGGTGCTTTACTATAATATAATACTTAATGAAAACATTCATTTTAAAGAAAATGTATGAATTTAAACTTATGTAAGTACTGATACATATGACTAGTTTGAAAGCAAAAGCTAAATTGAGATTATGCAGCATTACTCATGCTAGAATTTGTTTTAAATTACTTTTAATTCCACAAATGTATTGCTAAAATTTAATTTAGCTTTCTAATAGGTACCACTTAGAAACTGCTTCTTACACATATACTTACCTATTTTTTAGCTACCGAAATAACAACAAAACTGATTAATAGATAAAATGTAGCCAAGTTGCCAGCTTAAGCAAAAGACTGCAAGTCATTAGAATCCAGTCTTCTCTTTTTCTGAGAAAAATTGGCATCTAAGCTTTTTGCATCCTCCAGAATGAGAATGTTTGAAAGAAAAAAATAATGAATCAATGAAGTTTCAACAATGTTAAAATTTTTACTCAGGAACAAAATTACACCTATTACTAAACTCAAGGATGATAAATTGAAACAATATGAACTGAAAAAGCAAACTAACACTGGAATCACATTCTATACAGTGTTTACTTAACACTTAATCAACTATATATATTAAATTAGTTTTTGTATTTCCTAGTAGACATTTTCTAAGTTGCCAGATTTTCCCTAAACCCCTTTCCTGAGATTTCCCTATCCCCACAGCCACGGATGAAACGGATTCTAGAAAGTTCATTAGTACCACATACTCTTTGAGTCTATTTTAATTTGCTTTTCATTTGCTTTACACTAAATATACAATCATTTAATGTGGTCTTCATAGGCACACCCTAAAAGGCTTCACAAAAAGGAGGAATTTTGTATCCTGTAATCAAACAAGGGCTTCCCTGATGGCTCAGATGGTAAAGAATATGCCTGCAATGCAAGAGACCTGGGTTCAGTCCCTGGGTTGGAAACATCCCTTGGAGGAAAACCTAGAAATTGACTCCAGTTTTCTTGTCTGGAGAAACCCCGTGGACAGAGGAGCCTGCCGGATGTCAGTCCCTGGAGCCTCAGAGTGGGACCCGTCTGAGGGACTCAATGCACACACATACACAGAGAGAAAAAATAACAAGACAAAAAAAAGATGGAGAAAGAATCTTGGTAATGGTATAACTAGAGTGAAACAATGACTGCTTATAGGTGATACTTACCTGTTTAATAGATAGAACATTAAATATTCTACAGTAATTTTCCCAGGTTAATATTAATGTTCCCATGGATGGAAATTCTGAAGAGGAAATATAGTGGAATAGTTGAAGAACTCATTGCTATAGTCAAAATGTGGAATTTTCACTGGCTGGACTGAAATAAATATATGAAGCTATGTCCTCGAGGCACTTTTTCTCTCTTGCAATTGTCTGTAAACAAGTTGTTTTTGACAAAATAAGTTCAATTTAAATTTTTAGTAATGAGAAACTTGATTTTTACTTTTCTTAAAGATGTCATTTGAAATTCTTGGCACATAGGCATCACTTCAGGGATTCTTAAAGTAACTGGATATGAAAAACCAAGAAAAAATACACACCAAAGATTTTAATGTAGTACTGCTTTCAGAGATCTGAGCATTGTAGGAACAGATGGGATTTTATATAGCTAAATTATCAATGTAACACTATCTCAGTAATAGAAGGGTGGATTGGTGTAAAGTAAAAGTTGCTTATGATTTCCAGTTGCTACTGGGACTCTTTCCCAACTTTATTCTTGGCCAGTGGATTCTTTTCAGAGATTGTACTCTGAGCCAGAAGCAATTTTCTTTTTAGAATGGGCAAACTGCAGTTACTTTTGTGCTATTCAAAATCCCTGACCTATTATCCAAACATGTCAAGGTTTGCCCTTTGGTATTTTATTGCAGTTAATACATATGGCTTACATTTCACAGAGTACACAATGGCAAATATGATATCATCTAGTAGATGGGACCCATTGCCTCAAACTAAGTAAGATACAAGTCATATTCAAGTTGTTCATACAGTGTCAGATGCTGTGTGATGCAAAGGATAAATGCTGCTTATCCTCCTGGAATCTTAGGTTCATCAGTGTAAGTAATGTCAGTGTTAGTTTTGCATTAAGAGGCAAACATATTATTTAATGGAAACCATAAAATGGGAGAATTTATGAAAACAATCTACAGATATATTTATTTTCATCCAAGCATCTTAGACTTTAGCCCACATGTTTAGTATTGAACTGATATTACATTTTTGGCTAAAATGAATTTGCAATCTTTGGCAGAGTCATCATGGAGAACCTCAATGTAATCTCGCAAAGGGTTCTCTGAACTTGATAAAATAGAAGTTATTCAATACGTCTTAAAGGAAAAATAACAAATAGGAGCTCACATGCTATATTTGGCCTATACATGTATTTTGTTTGGACTTCCCTTGTGGCACAGACAATAAAGAATCCTCCTGCAATGTGGGAGACTGGGTTTAATCCCTGGGTTAGGAAGATTCCCTGGAAAAGGGAATGCCTACCCACTCCAGTATTATTGCCTGGAGAATCCCCATGGACAGAGGAGTCTGGTGGACTATAGTCTTTAGGGTTGCAAAGAGTCAGACATGCCTGAGTGACAAGCACATATATTTTGTCTATAAAGACATTCTATTTTTTTTTTTAGATAAGAGCACACACACTTGTTACATACAAAATGTATTTTAAATATTGTTGTTGCCGTTGTTCAGTCACTAAATTATGTCCGACTCTGCGACTCCATTGACTATAGCACACCAGGCTTCCCGGAGTTTGCTCAAGCTCATGTCCATTGAGTTGATGATGCCATCCAATCATCTCATCCTCTGTCGCCCTTCTCCTCCTGCCCACAATGTTTCTGAGCATCAGGGTATTTTCCAATGAGTCGGCTCTTCACATCAGGTGGCCAAACTACTGGAGCTTCAGCATCGGTCCCTCCAGTGAACACTCAGAGTTGATTTCCTTTAGGGTTGACTGATTTGATCTCCTTGCTGCCCAAGGGCCTCTCAAGAATCTTCTCCAGAACAATTTGAAGCATCATTCTTCGACACTCAGCCATCTTTATGGTCCGACTCTTATATCCATAAATGTCTACTGGGAAAACCATAGCTTTAACTATGCGGAACTTTGTTGGCAAGTGATGTCTCTGCTTTTTAATACACTGTCTGGGTTTGTCATGTTAAATATTATGAAAACAAACACACACTGGATTAGTAGATTCTCTTGAAAACATCAAAACTGAGAGAAGACTGTTACCACAGTGTCTTAAGACAACAATCAGCCAGCCTACTGTGATGTATGCACTTTATATATGCCCCAGCTCCAGCCTTCAGGATAGTGGATCTCCTCCACCAGCTTCGGTCATTTGGAGTGCTGGGATGTGCGTGTGTATCCTTTGGCTTACAGCCAAGAGCCATATCAGAATCACACACAGATTATACATGCAGGCATACCACAAAAACCCCCACAACCACTTCACACAAATGCAAACACAGCTACTATTAAAGACTGTATGAAAATTCCTATTAGGCTGTGGAAAGATTAGTAACATCGTCAGGGAAAGTCTTCCACAAACAGAAACACCCTGTGTGAAAGAAAAGCCCTGTTTGTAGCAATGTTAGAGCCATCTTCAAGTGGCTACCCAACGATGTGTAAAAGAGGAATCAAGAAGAGGTGCAGATTTTATTACTAGCCTTATGTCAAACTTAAGGAGGCAAAGAGGCTAACAAAATATGATGACATTATAAGATCACTGAAAAATGAGGCATCATTAAAATGAGACAAATTTGAAATGCCTGTCAAAAAAGTCAAGATTTAATAAAAAATCATATAATGAAATTATTATACTATATATAGTATTATACATATACATATATATATACATATAATTTTGTACCTTATTTATATTATACCCACACACATTCTCTGACACCGGAAAAATGTGAAGCACATTTCTGTAGGATAAATTTTTAGTTTATTCCTGAAAAGATGAATTTTATTCCATGAGGCTGTAAGAATGACATTTATTAGTAACAGGAAAACCATTTTCTTAGGTTCGATGCAGCAGTTTTACTAGTTTCCAAAACCTTGCTGTAGGTGAATAAAATTTGAAATAACTCTACACCAGTATAACTTTTGCTCTTTTGCAATGAGTCACAACAGTTCCTTGACTTCATTAAAGAAAGCAAGAATTAGAAAAATCTCCCAATGATTTAAAATGCATTGTTTCAATGCATGCTGTCTTTCTTTTATCTTCTTTCTGCATACTCCTTTGTTTATTAGGTTTCTGCTGGTAGGAAGATATTGAATGCTAATGTGTCAGTGTTTGCCTATTAAAGTCACTTTCATGTTCCATGCAACTCACTAGTTCATTAATCAGAGTATTCATGGAATTTATATTATAGTTGGAGGTAGGCATAATGCAAAAGTGTGTGTGGATAAGTTAGGATTCTTCATATCTTTTTCCTTTTAATATTGTACCTACCCTTAGTTCCTTTTGATTGTAAAATTATTTTCCCCTAAATGAAAGATAACTTTAATAATACAATTTCCTTGTTCAGTGAAATATTTCTAATATAAGACATGGGAATATTGATGGTTGTCTCAGAGATAGTGTGATTAAGAGATGAGAGGTACTGGAGATACAACAGCTTAAATTTAATCATTTTTGGATCCAGTATTCAGACCCCTGTTACTATTCATAAATTTGGTCTGAATGCCTTATTATTAAAGGGATAATATTTTCCAAGTGTGCATTTTTTAAGAATTTCTGAACATAACTGTGCAAGTCATTTTAGGGAAAAAAGTATAGAATATACAATCCAAATCAAATAGAAACATCCTCCTCCTTTTTGCTTTTAACCTGATACCTGTTGTTACACAAAATAAGCTCAACTAATCAGATAAAA
Source organism: Cervus canadensis (assembly GCF_019320065.1). Lineage (NCBI taxonomy): Eukaryota > Metazoa > Chordata > Mammalia > Artiodactyla > Cervidae > Cervus > Cervus canadensis. Next base: position 55,190,566 of record NC_057394.1, read on the forward strand.
CAATATATCTTTTTCCAGAAACACCTGGATTCCAGTATTGGTCCTGCCTAGTAAGTATAAAAGAAAAGTATATTTTACCAGATTTATTTCATCACCAAACAAAGTTTTCCTACACACAAAAAAAGGGGGTGTGTGGGGCTTGAAACCAAATAAGAAAAAGAAAAAGGAATACACACATCAAAAAAGAAAACGAAAATAAAGATAGCAAAATCAAAATTGTTGGTTTAATTTAGGTTTCTTTCAGTAGTCTATACTGCTACATTTTCATTTAAAGCATTTCAGTATTTAAGAAGGCATGAAAGGTAATGATTTGAGACCATAATTAAATTTACTTACTGAATAAATGTCTAACATTAGCAGCTTTGTTTAATAGAAAATGAAAAATATGAATCATTCACAGATTTAAGAGTACAAAGACATGTACACAAACTTCCCTGTGGTACTATTTTCATTATTATTTGAAAATATATGTGTGTGTGTGTGTGTGTGTGTGTGTGTGTGTGTGTGTGTATATATATATATATATCTGAAAAAGAAGTTCATATTCTAGTGAGTGTACAGTTACATATAAAAGGTTTTACACTGTTGAACAATGTTTTTTGTTTATTTTTAAAATTTTTGTATTTCTGACAAATATTGTCTATGACCATGCTGTAGATAGATCAAAAAAAAAAAAAAAAGAGCATACAAAATATATATACATCAACAGAAAAGAAAAATGTTCTCCTGAAGCTCCATGGACTTAAAACATTGATTCCAAAGCACTATTTTATTTAGATATTTCCTAAAATTCATTTTAACTGTATCTAATAGGGAGGGATTGGGGGCAGGAGGAGAAGGGGATGACAGAGGATGAGATGCCTGTATTGCATCACCGACTCGATGGGCATCAGTCTGAGTAAACTCCGGGAGTTGGTGATGGACAGGGAGTCCTGGCGTGCTGCGATTCATGGGGTCGCAAAGAGTCGGACACGACTGAGTGACTGAACTGAACTGAACTGAATACTATGTACATGTTGGAAGGACTGACGCTGAAGCTGAAAGTCTAATACTTTGGCCAACTGATGTGAAGAACTGACTCACTGGGAAAGACCCTGATCCTGGAAAAGATTGAACACAGGAGGAGAAAGGGACAACAGAGGATGATATGGTTGGATGGCATCATCGACTTGATGGGCATGAATTTGAGCAAGTTCCAGGAGTTGGTGAAGGACAGGGAAGCCTGGTGTGCTGCAATCCACGGGGTCTCAAAGAGTCAGACATGACTGAGAGACTGAACTGAACTGATGCTTAGCTTTTCAGCTTACTAAAAGTTCCAAAGAATGTCTAAAATTCTTTTGCAAAGATTAGTTGAATTAATTCTAATCATATTATATATTATTTTCATCCATTAAAAGATATATTGAAACAATCCTAAAGAAAAATTTTAGGATCATTTGTCTTCTCTATTTATTTTTGAACATCTTGCTATTAAAAATTAGACAATATATTAGTGCTAGAAAAACTAATAATTTAGCATTGTTTGCAGGAATTCAATCATCTAGGTAGGCACTGAATATACTCAAACCAACTCATTCCACCACCTTAAATATATCTCCCAAAAGGTCTAATTAGTATTTTTGAGGTTTTGGGAAGCTATGACATTTAGGTAGGAAAAAAAAAAATCAAAGTGAAAACTGAGAAAGAATGCAAGAGCCTGGTGTTTGGATATATATTCTTTCTGAGGGTAATTTAGTTCTTTATCGCTATTTATTGATTTGCAATTAATATATATATATATATATATATATATATTCCTTTTCTTCCCTCTCCTAGACATATACCCTGAGGAAACCAAAATGGAAAGAGACGCATGTATCCCATTGTTCACTGCAGCACTATTTACAATAGCTAGAACATGGAAGCAACCTAGATGTCCATGAACAGATGAATGGATAAAGAAGTTGTGGTGCAACACAATGGAATATTACTCAACCATAAAAATGATCACATTTGAGTCAGTTCTAAAGAGATGGATGAACCTAGAACCTATTATACAGAGTGAAGTGAGTCAGAAAGAGAAAGATAAATACCACATTCTAACATATATATATGGAATCTAGAAAAGTGGTACTGAAGAATTTACTTACAGGGCAACAGTGGAGAAACAGACATAGAGAATAGACATATGTACTGGGGGGAGGGGAGGGTGAGCTGTATGGAGATAGTACCATGGAAACTCACATTACCATATGGAACACAGATAGTCAATGGGAATTTGCTGAATGTCTCAGGGGACTTGAACAGGGGCTCTGTACCAACCTAGAGGGGTGGGATGGGGAGGGAGATGGGAGGGAGTTTCGAAAGGGAGGGCACATATGCATACCTATGGCTGACTCATGTTGAGGTTTGACAGAAAACAACAAAATTCTGTCAAGCAATTATCCTTCAATAAAAATACATTTAAAGAAAAATACCTGCTCTACAGTAAAATTTGTGACTGCCAGTTCAACAGTGTGTTTGGTGGACTTTAAGCAGACAATATGGGTTTGTGTTTCAATAGAATCATTTAATATGAAAATAACCTCTAGTTTACTAGGTTGCTGTAAATATTAAATGAGATAGCTCCCATAAAACTGACATGTAAACAGTAAAATGCTATTTTAATATAAAATACTACATAGAAATGCTAATAACCACTTACACGTTAAAGCTTCTAAAAGTAAATAAACAAATAAGTATTCTTTTTCTTCCTCTACAACTGTAAGAAAACAACCAAACAATGTTTAATTACTGGCAATATCATTGGGTGTTAAGTGCTTATTACCATTAATTTATTTCCTTGATGGCCTCTCAGAGTGTAGATTGTTTAACATACCACTCAAATAGCTTAATGAAAGACAGTTACTTAAGAATTCATTTTCTTTCAGCAGTCAGAAGTTCTTTCTTCCCCTTTTTTTAATTGAAAAAAATAGCATACTAAAATATTGAACTTTAAAGTGCCTTTATTTTAATTTTTTTTTCTTTTGCAAAGTTTTGCAATTACAGAATATTTTTATCATCCTAAACCCATAGGAAGTTTCACCCATTACCACTTCCTCCTTCCCCTGGGAACTAGTAATCTATTTTCTATCTCTTTAGAATTGCCTATTTTGAACATTTAATATGAATGAAATAATGGAATAAGTGGCCTGTGTATCTGAAATCTTTCAATAGCATACTGTTCAAAGTTCATTCACGTGGAAAATCCAATTTATCCTTTTATGTGTCTGAATAATATACCATTTAATTTCCCATCTTTCTCATCCACTAATCAATTGATAAATATTTGGGTTGTTTGCACATTTGTTATCATAAATAATACTTCTATGGGCATTTGGGTACAGCTTTTTGCATGGACAAATGTTTTCATATCTTGAGTATATAACTAAGAGTAGAATTGTTGAGTTATGATAACTCTCAATCTTTTTGTGGAATTACAAAACTGTTTTCCAAAGCAGATGGAAAATTTTACATTTCCACCTTTAGTGTATGTGGGATCAGATTTTCTAAAGTCCTGTTAATATTATTTTTGACAATTTTTATTATAGCCTGCCTGATATATGTAAAGTGGCATCACATAATTTTGACTTGCATTTTCCAAATGATTAATGGTATATAGCATGTCATATATTTACTGGTCATTTGTATCTATCTTCATCTTAATGAATGTATCTTTATATTAAGTTTTGAAATAAGGAAAATGTAAGAGTATTCTAACACTTTTTTCTTTGTAATTTTTTGACTAGTCTGAGTCCCTTGCATTTCTATAAGAATTTTTTAAATCAGTGTTTCAATTTTTGCAAAAAATTCATCTGGCATTTTGAGTAAGATTGCTTTGAATCTGTAGTTCAATTTGGAGAATATTGCTATCTTATCAATGTTACATTGCCAAATCATTGATGTGGGATTTTTGAATTTATTAAAATCTTAATTTCTTTCAACATGATCTTGAAGTTTTCAGTGTACAAGTATTGTACTTTTCATTAAAATATTCCAAAATATCTTACACTTTTGTTGCTATAGTAATTTTTGTTGTTGTTAAAGGCAATGTGGCCACCATGATGGACCTGTCAGCCATCCAACGGGGCATTTTAAATAATTTCCTAAATTTATTTTTTCATTTTTCATTGCTAGTACAGTATACACAAACAAGGACTTCCGCAATGGCTCAGTAGTAAATAATTCACCTACAATGCAGGGGACTCAGGTTGGATCCCTGAGTCAGGAAGATCCCCTGTAGAAGGAAACAGAAACCCATTCCAGTATTTCTGCCTGGAGAATCCCATGGACATAGCAACCTGGCAGGCTACAGTCCATGGGGCCAAAGAATTGGACGTGACTTAGTGACCAAACCGCTACCACCAGCACATGTACGGCGTGGATTTTTATATATTTATTTTTGTACCCTACAGTGCTATTGAACATTTGTACTAGCTATGTATTTTTTAGTGTATGCCTTTGTATCTTCCACGCAAAAAATAACGGCGCCTACAGACGGAGATAATTTTACTCCTTTCCCTATCTGGATGAATTCTGTCTTTCTCTTGCTCTGTTATCCCAAATAGAATCTCCAGCACAATATTAAATAAAAGTGGTGAATGTAGACACTGATCTGAGAGGGTTGTCAACCTTTTACCATGTGGTAATATGTTAGCTGAGGGTATTCTTATGTACACTGTATCAGAGAAAGACACTTCCTTGTATTCCTAGTTGAGTGCTTATTTTGGTAATGAAAGTTACTAGATTTTACCTAATTTTGATGTAATTATTGAGAAGATTATGTCTTTTTTCTAATTATCTTAATAATATGGAATAATTATTTACTGCTTTTCATATATACGTTGAACATGCATTTCTGGTGTAAATCCTACTTGGTCATGGTGAATAAGACATTTTGTGTGTTCCTGGATTCACTTTGCTAATATTTTGTTTAGTACTTTTATATCTAATTTCATGAAGGATGCCAGTTCATCACTTTCCTTTCTTGTAACATCTTTCTCTGTTTCTAGTATCAGAGTAATACTGGACTTACTGAAAGAGTTGAGCAGGGAATGCACCTGGCTTTGTGTTTTTATTCATGAAGAAAAGAAGATTCCTTACTAATTCTAATTCTTTACTTGTTATAAATCTATCCAAATTTTTCATTTTTTGGTGCCATTTTAATAATTTGAGTTTTTATAGGAATAGTTTAATATCCTCAGTTATCTAATTTCTTGTCATATAATTTTTCACAGTGAATTCATATTCAATTTTATTCATCTTTTCAAAGATGTCCATGAATGACCTAAACTTTTACATTTTACACATTATTTTTAAAAGCAGAGTAACTACAAACCATACAGAAGAAAGAGAAAAGTAAATAGTAGAACTTACACAATTAAAGTATAGAATGTAAAGATTAATAAATGAACCAATACATATGAAATATATGATAATATAAGAAATATATGAAACATATTTCATATATTAAAATATATGAAACATATTTCATATATGAAAATAAATGAAACATGAAAAATATGATATATATGAAAATATATGAAAAATATGATGTATATGAAACATATGAAAATATATGAAATATATGAAAATATATAAATATATGAAATATATGAAAATATATAAATATATGAAATATATGAAAATATAAGAAATATATGAGAAGATATGAAATATATGAAAAAATATGATATATATGAATATATGAAATACACAAAATGTATGAAAAATATGATATATATGAAATATGTGAAATATATGAAAATAAATGAAATATATGAAAAATATGATATATATGAAAATATATGAAAAATATGATATATATGAAATCTTAGAAATATGTAAAATATATGAAATATATGAATGTATATGGAATATATGAAAATATATGAAATATATGAAAGTATATAAAATATATGAAATATATGAAAATATAAGAAAAATATGAAATATATGAGAATATATGAAATATATGAAAGTATAAGAAATATATGAAAATAAATGAAATATATGAAAAATATGATATATATGAAAATATATGAAAAATATGATATATATGAAATCTTAAAAAATATGTAAAATATATGAAATATATGAATGTATATGGAATATATGAAAATATATGAAATATATGAAAGTATAAGAAAAATATGAAATATATGAGAATATATGAAATATATGAAAGTATAAGAAATATATGAAAATAAATATATGAAATAAATCAAATATATGAAAAATATGAGAATATATGAAATATATGTGAATATATGAAATATATGAAAGCATATGGAATATATGAAAATATGTGAAATATATGAAAATTATGATATATATGAAATATATGAAATACATGAAACATATGAAGAATATGAAAATATATGAAAAATATGAAGAATATGAAAAATATGAAGAATATGAAAATATAGGAAAAATATGAACAATATGAAAAAATGAAGAATATGAAAACATATGAAAGATAGGAAGAATATGAAAAACATGAAGATTATGAGAAATATGATGAATATGAAAATATATAAAAATATGAAAGATATGAAGAATATGAAAATATATGAAAAATATGAAGAATATGAAAATATATGAAAGATATGAAGAATATGAAAAATATGAAGATTATGAAAAATATGAGAAATATGAAAATATATGAAAGATATGAAGAATATGAAAAATATGAAGAATATGAAAATATATGAAAGATATGAACAATATGAACAATATGAAAAAATAGGAAAAATATGAACAATATGAAGAATATGAAAAATATGAAGAATATGAAAATGTTTGAAAAATATGAAAGATATGAAAAATATGAAGAATTTAAAAATATATGAAAAACATGAAGATTATGAAAAATATGAGGAATATGAAAATATATGAAAAATATGAAGAATATGAAAAGAATATGAAAAATATGAAGAATTTGAAAATATATGAAAAATATGAAGAATATGAAAAGAATATGAAAGATATGAAGAATATGAAAAATAAGAATATGAAAAATATGAAGAATATGAAAATATATGAAAATATGAGAATATGGAAAATATGAAGAATTTGAAAATATATGAAAAACATGAAGATTATGAAAAATATGAAAATATGAAAGATATGAAGAATATGAAAATATATGAAAGATATGAAGAATATGAAAATGTATCAAAAATATGAAAAATTTGAAGAATATGAAAAATATGAAGAATATGAAAATATATGAAAAATATGGAGATTACGAAAAATATGAGGAATATGAAAATATATGAAAAATATGAAGAATATGAAAAAGAATATGAAAGATATGAAGAATATGAAAAATATGAATATGAAAAAGTATGAAAAATATGAAAGATATGAAGCATATGAAAAGTATGAAAAGGTATGAAAGATATGAAGAATATGAAAAATATGAATATGAAAATACATGAAAAATATTAAGAATATGAAAATATATGAAAGATATGAAGAATATGAAAAATATGAATATGAAAATACATGAAAAATATGAAGAATATGAAAAATGTGAAGAATATGAAATATATGAAAGATATGAAGAATATGAAAATATATGAAAGATATGAATAATATGAAAAATATGAAGAATATGAAATATATTAAATATATGAACAATATGAAAATATGAAGCATATGAAAAAGAACATGAAAAATATGAAGAATATGAAATATATTAAATATATGAACAATATGAAAATATGAAGCATATGAAAAAGAACATGAAAAATATGAAGAATATGAAAAATATGAAGAATAGGAAAATATATGAAAAATATGAATATGAAAAATATGAAAAACATGAAAATATATGAAAATATGAAGAATATGAAAAATATGAAGAATATGAAAATATATGAAAAATATATGAAATAATTGAAAATATATGAAATATATGAAGTATATGAAAATATATGAAAAATATGAACATATATGAAAAATATGAAAATATGAAATATATGAATTATATGAAGTATATGAAAATATATGAAAAATATGAAAATATATGAAAATATGAAATATATGAATTATATGAAAATATATGTAATATATGAAATATATGAATATATATAAAATATATGAAAATATGTGAGATATATGAAAAATATGATATATATGAAGAATTTTGAACAAGTTTGTTGTGATTCACATAGTAAAGGTTTAGCATAGTCGATGAAGCAAAAGTAAATGCATTTCTGTATTCTCTTGCTTTTTCTAAGATCCAATGGATGTTGGCAATTTGATCTCTGGTTTCTCTGTCTTTTCTATATCCAGCTTGTATATCTGGAAGTTCTCAGTTCACGTTCTGTTGAAACCTAGCTTGGAGGATTTTGAGCATGACCTTGCTAGTATATGAAATGACTGTAAAGGTACAGTAGTTTTGACATTCAAAAAATTAAGACCATGGAATCCAGTCCCATCACTTCATGGCAAATATATGGGTAAACAATGGAAACAGTGAGAAACTTTATTTTGGGGGGCTCCAAAATCACTGCAGATGGTGACTGCAGCTATGAAATTAAAAGATACTTGTTCCTTGGAAGAGAAACTATGAACAACCTAGACAGCATATAAAAAGCAGAGACATTACCTTGCCAACATAGGTCCATCTAGTCAAAGATTTTTCCAGTAGTCATGTGTGGATGTGAGAGTTGGAATATAAAGAAAGCTGAAGTGAAGTGAAAGTCACTCATTGTGTACGACTCTTTATGACCCCAATGAATATTCAAGATTGATTTCCTTTAGGATTGACTGGTTTGATCCCCGTGTAGCCCAAGGAGTCTCAAGAGTCTTCTTCAATACCACAGGTGGGAAAAAAAAAAAATCAATTCTTCAGCATTCAGCCTTCTTTACGGTCCAAATTTCACATCCATACATGACTATAGGAAAAACTATAGCTTTGACTATACAGAGCTTTTTGGCAAAGTAATGTTTCTGCTTTTTATATGCTGACTATGTTGGTCATAAATTTTCTTCCAAGGAGCAAGTGTCTTTTAATTTTGTGGCTGTGGTCACCACCTGCAGTGATTGTGGAGCCTGAGAAAATAAAATCTGTCACTGTTTCTATTGTTTCCCCATGTAGTTGCCTTGAGTGATGGGACTGGATGCCATGATCTTAGCTTTCTGAATGTTCAGTTTTAAGCCAACTTTTTCACTCTCCTTTTTCACTTTCATCAAGAGGCTCTTTAGTTCTTCTTCACTTTCTGTCATAAGGGTGGTGCCATCTGCATATCTGAGGTTATTGATATTTCTCCAAGTAATCTTGATTCCAGCTCATGCTTCATCCAGTCTGGCATTTCAAATTGTGTGCTCTAAATAAAAGTTAAATAAGCAAGGTGACAATATACAGCCTTGACATACTCCTTTTCCAATTTTCTGTTGTTCCATGTCCATTTCTAAAGATAGGGATTTCATTCAAATGTTTGGCATCAGTAAGCTTCTTAGAAACTGAGGGTCTCAGTTTCTTTGTTAGGCCCACCTTTTACACTCAGGCAAGAAATTAAACCTGCCTTAGATTTACTTTGTGATTTTACAGGCCCTTAAATCAAGCCAGAGGTAAGAATTTAGGGACTTTTCTGGATTTTCTAAGCATCACAGCTGTTAATAATAATAGCCTTCTAGATTACAGGAATATTTCCGAGGTTTGAAAGCCCCTGAAGAGCATCTCATTACCTGGTATTTCTTATTTATTTATTACTTATTTATTTATTTTAATTGGAAGGTAATTGCTTTACAATGTTGTGTTGGCTTCTGCCATATGACAATGTCAATCAGCCAGAAGTATACATATGTCCCTTCCCTGTTGAAACTTCATCTCACCTGCGACCCCATCCCACCCTTCTAGGCAGTCACAGATCACCAGATGAAGCTCCCTGTGTTACATAGCAACTTCTGACCAGATTTCAACTTTACATAGAGTAAAGTGTATGTTTCAAGGCTGCTCTCTCAATTCATCCCACTCTCTCCTTCCTCTGCTGTATTCACGAGTCTGTTCTCTATGTCTGTCTCTATTCCTTCCCTGCAAATCAGTTCATCAGTACCATTTTTCTAGATTCCCTATATATGCATTAATACACTGTGTTCATTTTTCTCTTTTTGACTTACTTCACTCCGTATGACAATTTCTAGATTCACCCACCTCAGTAGAACTGACTTAAATTTGTTCCTTTTATAGTTGAGCAATATTCCAATGTGTATACGTACCACAGCTTCTTCATCGATTTATCTGTCAGTGGACATCTAAGTTGCTTACCTATCCTAGTTATTGTAAATAGTGCTGCAGTGAACATTGGGGTACATGTGTATTTTTGAATTATGGTTTTCTCAGGGTATATGACCAGTAGTGAGATTGTTGAGTCATGTGATAGTTTTATTCCTAGTTTTTTAAGGTTCTCCATACTGTTTTCTATAGCGGCTGTATCAATTTACATTCCCACCAACAATGCAAGAGGGTTCCCTCTTCTCAACATCCCCTCCAGCGATCATTGTTTATAGATTTTGATGATGGTCATTCACTGGTGGCTCAGATGGTAAAGAATTCACCTCTAATGCAGGAGACCCAGGCTCAGTCCCTGGGTAGGGAAGATCCTCTAGAGGAAGGAAATGGCTACCCATTCCAGTATTCTTGTCTAGGAAGTCCAAGGACAGACAAATCTGCAAGGCTACATCCATGAAGTCACAAACAAATGGAACTGAGTGACTATCCCTTTCACTTTCAATCTGACCAGTGTGAGGTGATACTTCACTGTAGTTTTGATTTGCATTTCTCTAATAATGAGCAATGTTGAGCATTTTTTCATGTGTGTGTGTGTGTAGTCAGAATAATGGAGAAGTGAGAAAGATGCAAGTAATTGATTGTTCATCATCTGAAGATTATTAAATTTTCTAAAAATTACTTGTAAATTTTCAATTAATGAAAAAAGTTAAATGACATGTGAGGATACTGTAAACATGTCTTTGCCCTGTGGTTTATGTTCATCAAATTGTGAGGTGACATCGATGAGAATAACAGAATAATGTAGTCCAAAATCCTGTCTTTCATAAAAGGAATAAAACTATCACATGACTCAACAATCTCACTACTGGTCATATACCCTGAGAAAACCATAATTCAAAAATACACATGTACCCCAATGTTCACTGCAGCACTATTTACAATAGCTAGGATAGGTAAGCAACCCTGATTTCATTAGAGAGCTTGTATGATAGGTAACTCGTCTATATTCCAGCAACTCTAAAATTTGACCACAGGCTGAATATCTTACACATGACTCTCCCTATCAATAATAATTTATGAAATCAGTTAAAGCTTAATTTTATGTTATAAAACATCAGTTCAGTTCAGTTCAGTCATGTCTGACTCTTTGCGACCCCATGGACTGCAGCATGCCAAGCTTCCCTATACATCACCAACTCCTGGAGCCTACTCAAATTCATGTCCATCAGTGATGCCATCCAACCATCTCATCCTCTGTCGTCCCCTTCTTCTCCTGCCTTCAACCTTTCCCAGCATCAGAGTCTTTTCAAATGAGTCAGTTCTTCTCACCAAGCGTACAAAGTATTGGAACTTCAGCATCAGTCCTTCCAATGAATATTCAGGACTGATTTCCTTTAGGATTGACTGGCTTGCTCTCCTTGCAGTCCAAGGGACTCTCAAGAGTCTTCTCCAACACCACAGTTCATATTCAATATCTAAATGACAGTTAATTCATGAAAATCCTTCCAATGAAACATTGCTTTGTGATTAAATTTCATGCTATTTTTAAAGTAAAATTAATTTCAAAAATAATTTTAATCACAATATTTCTAGGAATTAGTTTAGAGTTATTTCAAGAAAACATTTTAGGTGACATAAAAATTCATATTTCAGTTATTCTATGAAATTCATTAAATACTGAATTAAAAATAAGGTCCTTGATGATATTAACCTCTTACCAACTTACTTTGGTTTAGAAAGCTTGAAAGTGAAAGTCACCCAGTCGTGTCTGACTCTTTGTGATCCCATGGACTATACAGTTCATGGAATTCTCCAGGCCAGAATACTGGAGTAGGTAGCGTTTCCCTTCTCCAGGGGATTTTTCCATCCCAGGGATTTAACCCAGGTCTCCCTCATTTTACCAGCTGAGCCACAGGGGAAGCCCTAGAAAGCTTAATTTGTATTTAACACTATTTTAAAAGATTATTTTACATGTGATTTTATATTATTTCTTCTTTACACATGCCCTAGGAAATTATGAAGAAAAATAAATGAGCACACACTGTCAAAAACTATGAAAACAATGATTGTCTTACCTAAGCCAAAATAAATAGGATGAGCGATAATAAGTATATGCAGGGAACACAGTAAATATGTGAAAGAAGTACAGTAACCAGCCATGTAGCCTGGAGAAAATTTCCTAATGTTTATTTTATATTTTACATCACTGTTCTGCTGATGGTGGCTTTCCTTGCTAATATTCATAGGTGGCCCACACTGAAAAACTTGTAAACCCATAGTTATTTCCCAAGCACATACCTCCATTCTGAGCTCCAAACCTCAGACTCAGAATGTAGTAAAAGAAAGATAGTGTTTTTGTGTTCTTAACTCACAGTGATTCGGTAAAATGAATGTAATACTGCATGCCCATAGTCTGCCTTGAAAATGAAGAAGAAAACGAATTACTGCCTACTGAGTCTTAGTACAAGGAATAGATAGGCATTTTATATTTTTATTATATTGTTCTCACATCTTCTCTTGTTGAATGCATTTCCAAAGAATATCGCTCCATGTATATTGTTCAATTGACTTAAAATACATGTGATAAAAGTACACCAACATTTAAATTAATAAATGCCACTTATTCCAAGGAACAAACTTTTATCATTACTGTTAGAAATCCCATCATTTTGAAGGAGCCCACCTTCCTCATTCCTTAGTAGTAATCCCATCCCATAATTGTGTTTATCATTCCCTAGATTTTATCCATTGCATTACCACTTACATGTATGTCTCTAAACAATATATTGTTCAGTAGTACACGTTTTGTAATAAAATCATATCAAACTTACTGTATTGCAATATGTTTTCTATTTTCCCTATATTAAGTTATTGAGACTTATCTATACTGCTGACTATAGTGTTTAGTTTTTGTTTATTTTCACCAGTTTATCATTTTCAGTTGTATGAATGAAGTGAGACATACTTATATAATCTTCTGTCATTTGTGCTCTTTTTGTGTCTTGCTGTTGGGAACAGTATTTATAAAACCACCCTTTTACAAGCTTTCTGGTGAACTTAAGAAAGCTTATTTAGAGTGTACATCAGATAAAGAATTGCTGGATCAAGGTATGTGCTTTTTAACTTTACAAAATAATATCAATTGTTTTCTGTTTTAAAAAAGTTACATATTTTTATTTCTACCTTCTAGAAAAGAAATTAACATACTCTCACATCCTTTGTTTTTTCCAGACACTAATACAGATTGATATGTATTAGAAGTTTTTTTTTGGGTTATTATGTATTTTTTTCTAAAATCTCAGTTTTTTTTTAGCATGATCATTATGCTTACAAATTTTGTGATCAATTTACTTCAAATATATCTTGAATATTTATCTCCTTTTGTAAATATCTAAAATTGCTTTCTAACAATTGTTCATATATATTAAATGTTCTACGATTTATAGGCTTGAAAATACTTTTAATATAACCTCATATTTAAATGACAATTCTATTAAAATCTTGTTCTCCTATAATTATACAATTTGCTCTCATTTAGTTAATGTTGTTACTGAAAAATCTTATGACATTCCAATTTTGATTTATGTTTAATAAAAATACTATTTTCTCACAGAAGAAGAAATTTTATAATTCTATTTTTGTCATTGATATTTTAAAATTTTACAGTGATTTGCTCTGAAATGTTCCTTATCACTCCTCTTTAGTATTTTAAGGCATCTTTAACTTTGAAAGTTTACAAGTATATTATATTTCTTTTTATTCTGGGACACTTATTTCTAATCCTTCTGAGTCCCATTTTTTTCTCTCATTCTATAAATCCTGTAATCCAGATATTAAAACTTCTGTCTTATATTTTATTCCCCTTCAATTCTCTTATATAATTTTTATTGATTGATCTTTCCTTGATACTCTGCAATAATTTTTCAATTCTCTGCTATTCCAATTTTCAAGTTTGTTTTCCATGCATGGTCACATATTCTTTACCTGCCCTACCTACTATGTTGTTTATTTCAGCTCTTTTTTCGCCCCATATATTTTGGTTTGATATCTATTATTTTTCTTCTTCTGTTTATAGATGATAGTATTAATTCATGTATCTTTCTTATTGTGTTTAGTATATGAAGATTTATTATTACTTGTTCTTCAAAATAACAAAACATTTGCTTCTCACTGAATCTGTGATCAGTTTGCTGATTTCTTTTGAAACAAAAGTATACCTTAGATAGCTTACAGATTTATTTATAAGCTCCTATTTCTTGCAGTGAGATTAGTTAAGGTCCAAAGCATACACTATAGTCTGCATCAAGCCTGTAGCCAGGAAGAAAGGACTTGGTTAAAATAGCTTCTAGGGTAGAGAACCATAGGCACAAAGTAAAAATATTCATTGTTCCTCATATCACATAATAACTTCTTGGGAGGGAGATTTACACTCAGCTTCCCAGGGAGAAAGAACATTAAGAAGAGGCACTTCTTATAAGTGCTTCTCAAATTTCCAGTGAATACTGGAACTGTATGGGAAAGTTTGTTTTATTTTGGCCACTCTGTGAGGCTTATGAGATCTTAGTTCCAAGACTAGAGATTCAACTCGGGTCCTTGGCAGTGGAATTGACAAGTCCTAATCCCTGGACCACCAAGGAATTTCCTGAAGAAGTACAAACAATACTGATAATAGTATTTCATCTAGAGATTCTGTGATCTCATTTTGTTCTTTTAGATTTGTATGGATTAAAAAACAAACAAACAAACCAAAAAAAAAAAAAAAAAAACACTTTCCAGGTACTGTCAATGTGCATCCAAGTGCAAGAATCACTGTCCACGATTAAGATTCCTCAGCTCAGTCCACAAATTCTTTTTTTCATTTTTCATTTTCTCCAGACTCTAAGTTTTCCTCATTTTAACTGTATACTGTTCTAAAAACAGAAGGATAAAATGGCACTTGAAAGACAAGCTCTCACTATCCTAAAACAAGGTAGGAGAGAAATGTAGGCAGAATTAGAAGTTCATTTCCTGTATCATTCTCTAATGGATGTATCTAGTCCATTCCCTATTGGATGTACCTTCCCTGTTGCAACATTTCAAAAAATACACAGATATTTCCCAGGCTTTAGCTCAGTTTATTCTTATTGCCATGATTTCAGTCTTTGATTATAGTGATTCTGAGGAAAGAAGTCAACAGTTTATACTAACTTAAAAAAAACTATAGCTGGTGAAGATAACAATAAAGAAGCAGATTCATACATATAGGGAACAAACTAGTGGTTACCAGTCGGGAGGGGAGTGAAGGTATAGAGGTAGGTGGGGGAGTGGGAGGTGAAAACTACTGCATGTGAAATAGACTCAAGGGTGCATTGTACAACATGAAGAACACTGACAATATTTTATAATAACTGTAAATGAAAAATAACCTTTAACAGCTATATAAAAAAAAAAAAAAAAAACTTTTAAAGATCTATGAAAAGCTGTTTAGCTTTATCAGACGAATTAATCCAAACATGTGTATCAATTTCCCTCTTTGAAATTTGGCTTATTTTACACCTTTAAATATTAATTATCTCATTAAATCAGCTCACATTTTGAAAAATAGAATGCTTCATTTAAAACAAACAAAAACACATGCTATTAGTTATTTAAGAGCTAGGGACAATTTTTATAATTTTCTATCCATACCACCTAGAAAAGTTATTTGCTAATAAGCATCAATAAATAAATATCAGCTGTATAAATTATATATTTTCTTCAACTCAAAAGCTAGCATAATGGAATAAATTAAAAACACCTGTATTATGTGATTTAAGGTATAGGAGGAAATACACAAGATTAACCTTTTACTAATGATCACATTTTCCAAATTACTGTAGTTAAAATTAATACATTAAGCATATTTTAAGCCATATAAATATATTCAGCATATAATTTATCTCCATATACCCATTATAGAAAAACCACATAACAGAAACCACTTCGTAAACAAATAAACACTGTCTAAACTATTTCTAAAGAGATCAATTTGTTTGGAATGAATGCTATGGCCTTGTCTTATTTCCTTGTCTTAACAGAATTAACATTTATGCCAATCATTTCTTTTGTTGCCTTGGACAAGTCATGTCATGATGGAACTCATTTTTCCCACTGGAAATTGAAAATTTCACATGATATTTTCTTTGTGAACATTTCAGTTCAAAGGGTAAAATTTTTCCATGATTATGTTAGATTAAAACATGAAATTACCAATATTCTACTTTCTTTTAACTTATAAAAATTCCATAAAATTTTGCTTAATACTTTTGGCCTGCTTTTTTATACACTTGTCTTAGCCAAAACATCATCAATGTATTGGATACTTGGAAGTTTAGAAGTGTTTTTAACCATCAAAATCACTGAAAGTGGAGACAGCTGAAAGAAAGAACATAGAAAATAAATCTGGACAGACCATTCAAGGGAAGTATTTCCACTCTATCTTTTGTCTGTGACTATCAGAAAACACATGGTTATATCCAATCATTAAGACTTGCACCGAAGAATTAATGCTTTTTAACTGTGGTGTTGGAGAAGCCTCTTGAGAGTCCCTTGGACTGCAAGGAGATCCAACCAGCCCATCCTAAAGAAAATCAGTCCTAAACATTCATTGGAAGGACTGATGCTGAAGTTGAAACTCCAATACTTTGGCCACCTGATGCGAAAAACTGACTCACTGGAAAAGATCTTGATGCTGGGAAAGGTTGAAGGCGGGAGGAGAAGGGGACGACAGCAGATGAGATGATTGGATGGCATCACCCTCTCCATGGACATGAGTTTGAGTAGGCTCTGGGAGTTGGTGATGGACAGGGAAGCCTGGCGTGCTGCAATACATGGGGTCACAAAGAGTTGGACACGACTGAGCGACTGAACTGAACTGATCAGAGTACATATGGCTACATCCAATCATCAGACTTGGGAAAGGACTAACTTTGTGATATTATTCAGGTCATCTTTCTGGCTTTTAAGTGACCCACATCCTTGATAAAAGGTAACTGGATCGTTTTCATAGTTACTGGAATAGAATGTAACAAGCATACTCATCTTCATTGTTTTCAACCTTGTGAACTAAGAGATTCCTCTTTTATTCATTTTCTTTTTGCCAAAATAATTCGTTCATAAAGCTATTCAAGTCCTTTTCTGCACCTACCCTCAAAGAATAATTGGCTAATATCCTCCATGTGTCTCCTAGAAAAATACTAACTATGATGTTGTTTGATTGCTTTGACTATTTGATTTGTAGAAGACTTCAAACAGACTCTGTAATTTCGTGTTCATCTATATAGTGATTCCAAATTGTTTAGCACTATACACAGAATTTTCATAGACTTCTCCATGGAGGTAAGCACATATCCACTGTTTGCTGTCAAGTGTGCATGTGTCCTGTGATAGTGCCTGGTCGTATTGACGGTATTTACTTACCCTAAATATGCAATACTTGTCCTTTTAACGTAGCAAATATGTACACAAGGAATGTGTTTTTTAAAGGTAACCTTCAACTACAGCATTTTTAAGACAATCATAAATCCAAATCAGTGTAGTTCAAGTTAGTATATTTAATTATATGTTTGGATTTAGCAACCTCCTTGTTATAACTGACACTACACTAGGAGTAATGTTACCCATATTCAGTGATGCAGATTTAAGGACAGCCAATATCTAACTTCAGAAGATATTTCTCTGTGTAAAAAGAATCTGTGTATGGAGCTGTGGGAGAATTTTCCTTCAGTCACTGACGATGATCAGTGGTGCTACATTCTGCTTTTATAGCTATTGCCTATAGCAATGGCTATCCCCAGGAAACTAGACATTTAGATTCATTTTTATTTATATCTATTGGTGTATTTTGAATATACCAAGAGATCAAGTCTACTGATGAAATAAGTAGAAGAGTTTATATACTGAGAAATAAGTGTCTTACAGATAAAGCAAATTTAAATGACCACCTATCCATTTAGAGATGCTGTGTTATGATATTGACTTGCAAATTTCAGAGAATTGTAGACACTTTTTTATTTTTGATTGTGTCAACATGGTAAAATTTATAACATTGGAATATTATGTGTAGTGTGTAGGGCTGTTTTTATAGGGGCTTCTGCATCTACATACATTTATGTGAGAGAATAGATGAGGTATATTAAATAAACACATAAGCATATACTATTAATTTCATTCATATTATACAATGTATATCTTTAATTATATTACAAAAAATAGGTTTTTTCTACTTACAGTTTAGTGAATAGGGCTTTCTATTGAGGTATATATCATAGCTAGTTACATTTTCCTAGAAAATACCCATTAAAAACTGGGTCTTAAAAGTTTTACAATACGAAAATTTCCTGCTCCTGGGTTAGATTTTGGTATTAGTTTCAAACAATCATTGAAGGGTTATGTTACTACTGATATAATTGCAAACATAGGAGTATCATTTATGTCTGATTAATTTTGCTTTCTTACATATTCAGTCTCATGAATCTTCCAGTGATGCACATAAGATAAGTCTCTCTTTGATCATGAGAGTGAGATTCAATAGCCTCTGAAAATATTAAACTTAATTCTTATCAGATTGATTCATTTCTTTATTTACATCAATTTCTTTATATCTTGCATACAATGAGCAACAACTTTTTGCTACATGAATGTTTTCTAGGGAAAATCTTGTCATAACTTAATAATGGAAAATAGAATTAATTAAGTGACTTATATTATTTTCCATGAGGAAAACAAAGTAAAAAGAAAACTACATCAATAAAGTTTAACCAACATATTTTAAATAAAACTGCACAGCTATATAAAACTATTTTTACTTGTAAATTTTTGGTTAGAAATTAATGCCATTCTCTGCCCTATTAGTGTCTTGTTAATTTAAAGGGAACTTTTAGAGTTTAGGAAAAAAAGAAAGTTTTTGATGTTGTTCAGTCTCTTAGTAGTGTTCAACACTTTGCGACCCCATGAACTGCAACACACCAGGCTTTCCTGTCCATCACCAACTCCCGGAGCTTGCTCAAACTCATTTCCATCAAGTCAGTGATGGCATCCAACCATCTCGTTCTCTGTCATCCCCTTCCCTCCCTGCCTTTAATCTTTCCCAGCATCAAGATCTTTTCCAATGAGTCAGCTCTTTTCATCAGGTGGCCAAAGTATTGGAGTTTCAGCTTTAGCGTCAGGCCTTCCAATGAACACTCAAGACTGATTTCCTTTAGGATGGACTGGTTTGATTTCCTTGCAGTCCAAGGGACCCTCAAGAGTCTTCTCCAACACCACAGTTCAAAAGGATCAATTCTCCGGTGCTCAGCCTTCTTTATGGTCCAACCCTCACATGTATACATGATCACAGGAAAAAACAGCTTTGACGAGATGGACCTTTGCTGGGAAAGTTATCTCTGCTTTTTAGTATGCTGTCTAGGTTTCTTCCAAGGAGCTGGTGTCTTTTAATTTCATGGCTACAGTCACCATCTGTGGTGATTTTGAAGCCCAAGAAAATAAAATTTGTCACTGTTTCCACTGTTTTCCCCATCTATTTCCCGTAAAGTGATGGCACTGGATGCCATGATCTTCATTTTTTGAATGCTAGTTTTAAGCCAACTTTTTACTCTCCTCTTTCACTTTCATCAAGAGGGTCTTTAGTCCCTCTTAGCTTTCTTCCTTAAGGGTGGTGTCATGTGCATATCTGAGGTTATTTATATTTCTCCCAGGAATCTTGATTCCAGCTTGTGCTTCATCCAACCCGGCATTTCTCATGATGTACTTACTCTGCATATAAGTAAGCTAAGCAGGGTGGCAGTATTCAGCCTTGACTCATTCCTTTCCCAATTTCGAACCAGTCTGTTGTGGCACTAACTCCTTGGGTCAGGATTTTCTGACTGAAAATCGTTAGAAATAATGTTCAGATGTAAAGGACTTATTTTTAAATATGGCTTATATAAAAATTTCTTCTAAAAACACATATGTTTAAAATATTTTGCATGCTATGTCATTAAAAATGACATATCTTCCCAAATTAAATGGTTGGTTTAGACTAGACCACAGTATATTTTTCCTCTTCTCCTCATAGACTAGAAACATGAAGGAACTAACTAAGGTTATATCACGAGAGATAATTAAACTGAAATACTGACTGTGGTGCTGGATAAGACTCTTGAGAGTTCCTGGGACAGTAAGGAGACACAATCACTCAATTCTAAAGGAAATCAACGCTGAATATTCATTGGAAGGACTGATGCTGAAGCTGAAGCTGCAATATTTTGACCAACTCATTCAAATAGATGACTCATTGGAAAAGATGCTTAGAAAGACTGAAGGCTGGAGAAGGGAGCAACAGAGGATGCAATGGTTGGATGGCATCCCCGACTCAATGGACATGAGTTTGAGCAAACTCTGGTACATAGCGAAGGACAGGGAAGCCTGGCATGCTGTAGTCCATGGGGGTCACAAATTTGGACACTGCTTAGTGACTGAACAACAACAACTCCACATCGTCCCTACAAAGCCATTGCTCATATCTTTTGCTGTATTATTGGTTAACGATGTCTGAAATTCAGAGACAAATTTTGATAGCACATTCATTCCAATATAATCTTATACAGATGGTGAACTATCTTGCCATTTTAAAATTCCTTTCTAAGTATCAAAAAATCATACACATTTCTTAGATGAAACTGCCATAGAAAATGCAAACTTTTCAGAAAGTTGTAAGACTTTATAATCTAGGATTTCAAGGGTAACTTCTAAATTCTTATTATATTTTTTTGATCAGCCACCTTTCTGATATCTATCAAATATCTTTTTATCCTGAAATTCACCCCTTGGATTTATGTACTTCTCCTAGACTATTCTTCCTAACTTATCCAGGGTTAACTGCCTCACATTCCTGCCCTTAACCCTCATCTGCACACTGTTAGATGTTCAGCCACTCCTTTTAAGGTTTAACTTGTCAGCCTCTATGATTGATTCTCTCCTTATTCATCACCTCAGGACTTCATATTATCGGCCCCATGAAACAGAAACAGCTTTTTGGTCCCACTGGGAAATGGCCTAGGGTAGTCAATCCAAAGGAGAGTATGCTGCCTTAAAAATTCAGAGACCAGTCCAATAAGTGTTGTACCTCATTTAGGGAACAGATGTCACAACTTATCCTTCACTTTGCACTTCTAGAAATTTCACTGAAGTTGAAGGTCTCTCAAGTTTTGTCAAGATTTATTTCTCATCATCTTACATATCCATATCTTACTAATGTTAGTAAGAATAGCAAGGAGAGATATGAAAGCCTTCCTAAGTGAACAATGCAAATAAATAGAGGAAAATGATAGAATGGGAAAGATGAGAACTCTTCAAGAAAATTAGAGGTACCAAAGAATATTTCATGCAGAGATGGGCACAATAAAGGATAAAACTGGAATGGACCTAACAGAAGTAGAATATATTAAGAAGAGATGGCAAGAATACACAAAAGAACTGTACAAAAAATGATATTCATGATCCAGATAATCACAGTGGTACGATCACTCACCTAGAGCCAGGCATTTTGGAGTGCAAAGTCAACTGGGCCTTAGGGAAGCATCATTACAAACAAAGTTAGCGGAAGTGATGGAATTCTAGCTGAACTATTTCAAGTTCTAAATGATGATGCTGTGAAAGTGTTGCACTCAATATGCCAGCAAATTTGGAAAACTCAGCAATGGCTACAGGACTGGAAAAGGTCAGTTTTCATTCCAATCTTACAGAATGGCAATGCCAATGGATGTTCAAGCTACTGCACAATTGCACTCATTTCACATGCTAGCAAAGTAATGCTCAAAATTCTCCAAGCCGGACTTCCACAGTACATGAACAGAGAACTGCCAGATGTTCAAGCTGGATTTAGCAAAGGTAGAAAAACCAGAGATCAAATTACCAACATTCTTTGTATCATAGAAAAAGCAAGAGAATTCCAGAAAAAAAAAAAAATCTGCTTTATTGACTACACTAAAGTCTTTGACTGGGTGGATCACAACAAACTGGAAAATTCTACAAGAGATGGGAATACCAAACCACCTTTACTGTCTCTTGCAAAACCTGTATGCAGGAAGATTGCCAAGAAGCAACAGTTAGAGCTAGACATGGAACAACAGACTGATTCCAGATTGGGAAAGGAACACGTCAAAGCTGTATATTGTCACCCTGCTTATTTAAGTTGTATATAGAATACATCATGCAAAATATCAGGCTGGATGAAGCACAAGCTGAAATCAAGATTGCTGGGTTATTGAAATATCAATAACCTCAGATATACTAATGAAAACCACCCTTATGGTAAAAAGTGAAGAGTAACTAAAGAGCATCTTGATGAAAGTGAAAGAGGAGAGTTAAAAAGCTGGCTTAAAACTCAAAATTCACAAAACAAAATCATGGCATCCAGTCCCATCATTTCATGGCAAATAGATGGAGAAGTAATGGAAACAGTGACAGACTTTATTTTCTAGGGCTCCAAAATCACTGCAGATGGTGACTGCAGCCATGAAATTACAAGACCCTTGTTCTTTGGAAGAAAAGCTATGAGAAACCAAGAGAGCATATTAAAAAGTAGAGACATTATTTCTCTACAAAGTTTCATATAGTCTAAGCTATGTTTTTTTTTTTTTTCTTTCTGTAGCCGTGTATGGATGTGACATTTGGACCACAGTGAAGGCTGAATGCTGTGGTGAGTTTGAGCAAGTTCTGGGAGATGCTGAAGGACAGGGAAGTCTGGCGTGTTCCAATCCATGGTGTGGCATAGTGTTGGACATGACTGAGCTACTGAACAACAGAAATTAGTTAAGGTAGTGGCTACTATGCAAGTATGTTCTGTTTCTTTGGAGAACTGTGACTGATACAGATTTTCGCTGTCAAAGAGCAGAATCTCATGGGTGAACTTACTGAATTTCTTCTGGATTTTCTAGAATCCTAGAATTGGTTCTCTAGTCTGAATAGATTTGAAGTCACTAATAGCTATTTCCAGTGCCAACGATGCCACTTACAGTCAATGTCATAATGCAGAAACAGAGATATGAAAAATATCACTATTGGGGACTTGTAATTAAATACGTAAAAAAGACAGTATTCTGAGTCACTGTGTATCTGATACCTTACATATTTCAGCTAAACTAATCAAGAAATTGTCTTGTTAACTGCTCTTTGAGTTCTTTCACTTGTTTGCATTCATATCATTGCTAAGGGATACACTGATTACTTTCATGAAGCTTTAAATGTTGTCAGAACTATACCATGAAATTTAACTACTATGTCTCCTAATACTGTCTGGCACCTCCACTTCTGTCCCAGTTGCTCTTGCTTTATTCCTAAAACTGAAACTTTACCCCATTACTTGTGAAAACCTGTCATCTCTTTGGCACACAGTGGGATCTGTATCTATCCACATATTTGCATGTAATGTTATATAAGTTATTTTTATATACATATAAACATATATACACACATATACTATAATAACATAATATATAATAACATAACAATATAATAACATATAATATATACATATCCTATATCTATATATGTCATTATTCGGCAGTTTATAGATATTATAGAATAAAGCATCTCCATTATTTCCTTTTTGTTTTCCAATAACAATAAATGTCCATTTACATGTATCATCCTGAACTATGATTTATCTCATTTTTGAGCATGTTCACAGGTACATGTTTTAAAACATTTGTGTTGTGTTGCGGCTTTATTTGTCAAAATTCAGTTTTTTGTTTTTTGTTCTTTCATTTCTTTTTATTAGTTGGAGGCTAATTACTTTACAATATTGTAGTGGTTTTTGCCATACATTGACATGAGTCAGCCATGGATTTACGTGTGTTCCCCATCCCGATCCCCTCTCCCACCTCCCTCCCCATCCCATTCCTCTGGGTCATCCCGGTGCACCAGCCCTGAGCACTTGTCTCATGCATCCAACCTGGGCTGGTGATCTGTTTCACACTTGATAACATACATGTTTCAATGCTATTCTCTCAGATCATCCCACCCTCGCCTTCTCCCACAGAGTTCAAAAGTCTGTTCTATACATCTGTGTCTCTTTTTCTGTTTTGCATATAGGGGTATCATTACCATTCTTTTAAATTCCATATATATGCATTAGTATACTGTATTGGTGTTTATCTTTCTGGCTTACTTCACTCTGTATAATGGGCTCCAGTTTCATCCATCTCGTTAGAACTGATTCAAATGAATTCTTTTTAATGGCTGAGTAATATTCCATGGTGTATATGTACCACAGCTTTCTTATCCATTCATCTGCTGATGGGCATCTAGGTTGCTTCCATGTCCTGGCTATTATAAACAGTGCTGCGATGAACATTGGGGTACACATGTCTCTTTCAGATCTGGTTTCCTCAGTGTGTATGCCCAGGAGTGAGATTGCTGGGTCATATGGCAGTTCTATTTCCAGTTTTTTAAGGAATCTCCACACTGTTCTCCATAGTGGCTGTACTAGCTTGCATTCCCACCAACAGCGTAAGAGGGTTCCCTTTTCTCCACACCCTCTCCAGCATTTATTGCTTGTAGACTTTTGGATAGCAGCCATTCTGACTTGCATGTAGTGGTACCTCTTTGTGGTTTTGATTTGCATTTCCCTGATAATGAGTGATGTTGAGCATCTTTTCATAAAATTCAGTTTTATTAATAGAATATAAATACTTATTCCAGTTTCAGTTGTTATACTGGAAGTTGCTAGTAAAGAAATTAATAGTCACTTAATAATCTTGTTATAACTAAGACAAACTGTAGTTAAAAAAAAAAAAGTAGTCAGTACAATTTGCTTATAGGCCTTTCAGTCTTCATTCTTAAAGTTTCTGGAGCTTTCCTGTCTGTGGAGTACATGAATTGCTGAGTTACATGAGGAACCCTCTCTGGGACAAACAATGAGAAATTAAACAGTTCAACTTAGGATTTATAATAATTGTGTCCTTTTCACTCTAGCTAAGAAGGCACATGCTTCTCAGCACTGAGGTATGAAGATTTCCAGTTATTAGCTGGAAAGACCAGTTCTAGCAGCAAACAGCAGTAAATCTCTTGCACATATGCTACTGCCCTTAATGCTCTATGATTTTAGGAAATTATGTATGTAATTTGGATGTAGTTCAGTCTATTCAGAAGTGGAACTTGTTTAATATGGTTGAACTACTCTGCCAGAGTAATATACTTAAGATACTGCTTTATTTAGGGCTTCCCTTTCTTCTGTTACATGTGCTTTCTCCATTTGAAAATATTGCACCCGTATCTCTTCCTGGCATGAAATGGTACTCCAACTCACCTGCTCTAATTCTTAAACTAGATCTTAAAAAAAGATCAATATTTACTAAATTTAATAGACAATTACTTCTATAGACTCCATAAGAGAGAACTAATTTTCTCTAAAAATAATTCATCAGAAAAACATTTAAAGCAAGGAATTAGCTGTAATATAACTTTAGTATTGATTTTAGGTATGCTGGACCTATAATATGTTCCTGCTTATATTACTACACAGTGGCAGGAAATATTCCATAAATTACATAGCTGGTTGGCTGTTGCTTCTGTACTGAAGACTCAGACTTTTATAAGGTTGTGATTTCTCCAAGCTCTGTGAAGGAACAAACCTCCAACTTTTGGAAATTTCAATGCTCACATTCTAATATCCTTGCAGAAGACAATTGAACTAGGGATAGAAAGAGGAAGGCTTCAAGTACTATAATGCATAGATTTTCTACTTGACCTCCTATGCTATGTGACTCTAAGTTGGCTATCTCCAAATCTGGGAATGTTACTAAGGACTATGTTGGGTGAGACACTGCTGTGCAGTGAAAAATGCACAAATAATTAAATCAGGATTCTTATATTGGATTTATATTTTTTATGCATTTAAAAAAGTATGTTTTGCATATATTTCTCAATATACCTGCTGTACTAGAACCATAGAGTATATTAATGATTTATATATAAGAATGTATGTAACAAGCTGTACTCATTTTTTTTTTTTTTTACTTGTAGAGCTAAACAATAAGGAAATTTGTAGAAACTGCTACTCTAGAGAAATGTTCTAATTTCACAGTTCCAGATGGCTTGGTGCCTGTCGTGAGCTACAAAAAGTTGACCAAAATTGATTTGAGTTTTGAAGGAACTTCCAAACTGTTTTCCACACTGGTTATACATTTTTACCTTCTTATCAGCAATGAATCAGTGTCCAGTTTCTCTATATCCTCATCAGCATTTGGCCTTGCCATTATATATATATATATAGTATAGATAGATATATAGATAGAGATATATAGATATATAGTTGTCATTCTGATAGGTGAATAATAATATGTAAAGAGCCAATCAGAAATTTCTCTCCTAAAAGTTTATACAAGAGAAATGGAAAACTATATTCACACAGAAAATAATTATAAATTAGTGCTTAATAAAATTGTTACTTTGCTAACAATAACTAAAACCAGGACACAACCTAGATGTTATTTAACAAGAGAATGATTAAGCAATCTTATAATGCATACAAATTATGGAATACTATTTAGTAATAATAATAATAATAGTAATAATAGTAATAATATTTAGGAAAAAATTATTAAAACACACAAAAATATGTCTAAATCTCTGGGGAATTATTCAGAGTGAAAAACAAACTCCCAAATTTTAAATACAGTATAATTTACCTTATATAATATTTTTAAATGACATATTTATAGAAACAGATAACAAATCAGTGGTTGCAAAAAGTTAAGGAGAAGTGAGTGAGAAGGGAGAGGAAATGGTTTTAAAAGGGCAGCGTGAGAAATATGGATGATGATAGAAATGCTCTGTTTCTTCACTATATCAGCGCCAATATTCTGATACTGTCCAACAGTTTTTTCAAGATGTCAACCTCAGGGGAAATTGGATAAGTGGTGTATGGGATTTCTCTATATCTTCTGTTGCAACTGCATATGAACCTACAATAATCACAAATTTTTAAAAGGCTTAATTTAAATAGCAATATGAACATCACCAGATGATCAATACTGAAATCAAATTGATTATATTCTTCACAGACAAACATGGAGAATCTATATATAGTCAGCAAGAACAAGACTGGGAGCTGACTGTGGCTTAGATCATGAAATACTTATTGCCAAATTAAGACTTAAATTGAAGAAAGTAGGGAAAACCATTAGACCACTCAGGTATGACCTAAATCAAATCCCTTGCGATTATACAGTAGAAATGAGAAATAGATTCAAGAGACTAGATCTGATAGACAGAGTGCCTGATAAACTATGGAGGGAGGTTTGTGACATTGTACAGGAGACAGTGATCAAGACCATACCCAAGAAAAAGAAATGCAAAAAGGCAAAATGGTTATCTGAGGAGGGTTTACAAACAGCTATAGAAAAGAAGAGAAGCAAAAGGCTAAGGAGAAAAGGAAAGATATACGCATTTGAATGCAGAGTTCTGAAGAATAACAAAGAGAGATAAGAAAGCCTTCCTCAGTGGTCAATGCAGAAAAACAAACAAACAAACAGGAAAACAGTGGAATGGGAAAGACTAGAGATATCTTCAAGAAAATTGGAGATGCCAAGGGAATATTTCACACAAAGATCAGCAAAATAAAGGACAGAAATGGTATGGGCCTAACAGAAGCAGAAGATATTAAGAGGTAGCGAGAATACATAGAAGAACTTTACAAAAATATCTTCATGACCCAGATAATCACAATGGTGTGATCACTCACCTAGAGCCAGACATCCTGGAATGCAAAGTCAAGCAGGCCTTAGGAAGCATCACTACGAACAAAGCTAGCTGAGGTGATGGGATTCCAGTTGAGCTATTTCAAACCCTAAAGATGATGGTGTGAAAGTGAACTTAATATACTAGCAAGTTTAGAAAGCTCAGCAGTGGTCACAGGACTGGAGAAGGTCAGTTTTCATTCCAATCCCTAAGTAAGGCAATATCAAAGAATGCTCAAACTACCGCACAATTGCATTCATCTCACATGCTATCAAAGGGATGCTCAAAATTCTCCAAGTCAGGCTTTAACAGAATGTGAACTGTGAACTTCCAGATGTTCAAGCTGGATTCAGAAAGGCAGAGGAACCAGATATCAAATTACCAGCATCTGTTGGATCATCGAAAAAACAAGAGTGTTCCAGAAAACCATGTACTTCTGCTTTATCACCTATGCCACAACTTTTGACTGTGTGGATCACAACAAACTGTGGAAAATACTTAAAGAGATGGGAATACCAGACCATCTGACCTGTCTTCTGAGAAACCTGTATGCAGGTCAGGAAGCAAGAGTTAGAACTGGACATGGAACAGTAGACTGATTCCATATCAGGAAAGAAGTACATCAAGGCTGTATATTATCAACCTTCTTATTTAACTTAAATGCAGAGTACATCATGAAAAATTTTGGACTGGGTGAAATAAAAGCTGGAATCAAGATTGCCGGGAGAAATACCAATAACTTCAGATATGCAGATGACACCACCCTTATGGCAGAAAACAAAGAAGAACTAAAGAAGCTCTTGATGAAAGTGAAAGAGGAGAGTGAAAAAGTTGGCTTAAAACTCAACATTCAGAAAGCTAAGATCATGGCATCCAGTCCCATCACTTCATGACAAATAGATAGGGAAACAGTGGAAACAGTGATTGACTTTATTTATTTGTTTTTTGTTTGTTTGTTTGTTTTTGTTTTTGTCGGGGGGGGGGCGGGCTCCAAGATCACTGCAGATGGTGACCGCAGCCACGAAATTAAAAGACATTTGCCCCTTGGGAGAAAAGTTATGACCAACCTAGATAGCTTATTAAAAAGCAGAGACATCACTTGCCAACAAAGGTCCACCTAGTCAAAGCTATGATTTTTCCAGCAGTCATGTATGGATGAGAGTTGGACTATAAAGAAAGCTGAGCACTGAAGAATTGATGTTTTTGAATTATGGTATTGGAGAAGACTCTTGAGAGTCCCTTGGACTGTAAGGAGATCCAAACAATCCATCCTAAATGAAATTAGTTCTGAATATTCATTGGAAGGACTGATGCTGAAGCTGAAACTCCAATACTTTGGCCACCGGTTTGAAAAGAGCTGACTCATTGGAAAGGATCTTGATGCTGGGAAAGATGAAGGCAGGGGGAGAAGGGGATGACAGAAGACGAGATGGTTGGATGGCATCACTAATTTGATGGACATGAGTTTGAGTAAACTCCGGGAGTTTGTGATGGACAGGGAGGACTGGCGTGATGCCATCTATGGGATCACAAAGAGTCAGACATGATTGAATGACTGAACAGAACTGAATTAATGGGTACCTTCCTTCCAAGTTTGATAGCTGTTGTTTAGTCGCTAAGTCATGCCTATCTCTTTGTGACCCCATGGAATGTAGCACATCAGCTCTTCTGCCCTCCACTGTCATCTCCTGGAGCTTGATCATATTCATGCCCATTGAGATGGTGATGCTATGTAATCATCTCATTCTCTGTCACCCCTTCTCCTGCCCCAGTCTTTCCCAGCATCAGTAGTGGTAGTTGCTACCCGTAGTAGTAGTAGTTGCTACCAGTACTAGTAGTGTTAGTCGCTCAGTCGTGTCTGACTCCTTGAGACCCCATGGATTGTAGCCTGCCAGGGTCCTCTGTCCATGGGATTCTCCAGGCAAGAATACTGGAGTGGGTTGCCATGCCCACTTCCCAATATGTAGTTTCACAGTAGTACTAGTGCGAGTCAGCACATTCGACTTTGCTCAGCAGTAATATGTGTACCTCCTCCACAGTGATTATGGAGATAACAATAAGATCCTAAATACCTATCTTTGACCAACAGTAAGAGCTGGCTCATTTGAAAAGACCGTGATGCTGGGAAAGATTGAGGGCAGGAGGAGAAGGAGACAACAGAGGATGAGATGGTTAGATGGCATCACTGACTCGATGGACATGGGTTTGGGTGGACTCCGGGAGTTGGTGATGGACAGGGAGGCCTGGCGTGCTGCGGTTCATGGGGTTGCAAAGAGTCGAACATCACTGAGTGACTGAACTGAACTGAATGAGATATCTCCCCAACTTTTGGTGTCAATGGAGACTAAGTGAGGAACTTAGGATATTATTTCCACTCAGTATCAAAGAGATAGTGCTCAGTCTTAGGTCAGAAAAGTCAACTAGAAGAGATGGTTTTCATAAGATCCAAGAATCTATAACATATTAGGAAAATGTCCAGGTTTTTACTGAAACTTTTAAGGAAGTGGCCAAGATGGCAGAGTAGAAAGATGCTAAGCTCACTTCCTCCCACAGGCACACCAGCATCACGACTATTTACAGAGTAACAGTAGGTGAGAAATTCCAAAATACTAGCTAAAGATATTCTCTAACTAAATGTATAAAGAAGGAACCACAAGGCAGGGAAGAAGGGCAGGGATGCAATATAATCAAGATCCATACGCACAAGTGGGTGGTGCACAAACATGAGAATGATCGCAGTTGTAGAACTTCTCTCCAAGGAGCAAGGAGTCCAAGTGGCTACCCAAACTGGCTACCCAAACCAAGAAGATAAGACCACAGAACTCTGGATTTGAAAGCCAGTGGGCTTACTTTTGGGAGAACTAAAGGACTGAAGGCAAGAAAATCCACTCCTAAAGAGTACATGCAAAATCTCACATAATCTGAGACCCACGTAAAAGACAATAATTTGAAAGGAGCCTGGGTCAAACCATCTAATGATCTTGGAGCATCTTCCAGAGAGGCGGAAGCACCTGGAGCTCACCCTGGGGACACAGACACTAACAGCAGCCGTTTTAGGGAGTTCAGTCTACCATGAGGGCATTGGGGCTGGCAAGTGCTCATTTGGAATCCTCCTTTGGTTTATGGTCTAGGGGACCCAGCCCTGTCCGCCAGCCATTAGGCATCACTATAGGATACTCAAGACCAAGCAGCTACCCAAGAAAGGCTTAGCTCTACCCATCGCTAGCCCAGGTGCCTTAAGATCCCCTGAGGCCACAGTCACCCCAAACTTGATCTGTCCACCAGAGGGCCCAGGACCTAGCCCCACACACTAGTGCCCTGGCACTAGCCTCGGGACCACGTGATGCCCCGTAGCCAGCAGTACAAGCTTCGCTCCCACAACACCAGTGCGTTGGCAGCAAATCTGGGACTCCCTAGGCCCTGTAGCCAGGGCAAATTTTGACCCACTGTTGGGTAGAGCTGAGTCCTGGGGTGGATGATTGTGGATGTAGGGGTCCCAGATCTAGTGTTGTCCTGCTGGTGAGTGGAGCTGATTCCTGCACAGCTGGTTATAGAGTCTGGGATTCCCAAATCTGATGTCAGTCTACTGCTGAGTAGGGCTGGATCCCAGGGTAGACAGCTAAGGTGGCCAGGTGGCTTGGAGCTCATGTCTGCCTACAGGTGGGTGAATCTGGGGCCCAGGTGTTCCTGGGGCTAATGCTGGCTACTGATGGACAGAACCATGTTCCAGGGTCTCTTGCTGTAGGACCTTGGGGGGTTTGGAGCTGGTGTTAGCCTAAAGGTGGCTGGGACTGCAGCCAGCCACCTCATTACTCAGCCTTATACACAAGTGGCTAGTGGCCGCTACACAAGGCAGGGTTTGTGAGCCAACCAAACTGTGGGCCAGTCCCATCCACAAGACTTCCCACAGTAGTCAACTAGATACAACAGAAGGGACCACAAAGTCACATGGGGAGTGCACTAAGAGAATATAGTTTTGATAACAAAGAGTGTGCACTGCTGTAACACATAAGACATCTCCTAGAAAAGACCACTCACCAAGGCTGGGAAATGAAATCAACCTGTGTAATACAGGTGTAATACAGGAGAAAAAAAAGACAAAATGACACAATGGAGGAATAATTTTCAAATAAACAACTCAGCTAAACTCCCAGAAAAAGAAATAATTGAAGTGAAGATAAGCAATCTACCTAGTAAAGAATTCAAGGTAATGATGGTAAAGATGCTGAAAGAACTTGGGAAAAGATTGGATGATAGAGTGAAAAATTAGACTTTTAAAACAAAGGGATAAAAATATAGACAAATAAAACATAACAGAATAATACCATAACTGAAATAAAAATACACTAGAATAAACTAAAATTGGATTAAATGATTCAGATGAATGGATCAGCTGAACAAAACATAAAATGGTATGAAAGTGATTGTGCAAGTCACTCAGTCATGTCTGACTCTTTGAGACCCCATGGACTGTAGAGTCCATGAAAGTCTCTAGGCCAGAATAGTGGAGTGGATAGCTATTCCTTTCTCCAGGGGATCTTCCCAACTCAGGGATCAAACACAGGTCTCCTCCATTGCAGGTGTATTCTTTACCAGCTGAGCCACAAGGAAAGCCCAAAAAGGTATGAGAGTTCTCAAAAATTGAAAATATGATTACCATATGATCCAGCAACTACACTCTAAATATTTGCCCTAAGTAAATAAAAACACAAATTAGAAAAAATATATGCACCCCTGTGTTCATAGCAGCACTACTTACAATAGCCAAGATATGGATGCAAAGGAAATGTCCATCAATAAGTAAGTGGATAAAGAAGATATGGTATATATTAATACATACAGCGAATACTCAGATCAGTATTTTACTTTCGTGGCTGCAGTCACCATCTGCAGTGATTTTGGAGCCCAAGATAATAAAGTCTTTCACTGCTTCCACTGTTCGATGTAAAGTGATCAATGCAAAGAAATAAAGGAAAACAATAGAAAGGGAAAGACTAGAGCTCTTCAAGAAAATTAGAGATACCAAGGGAAATTTTCATGCAAAGATGGGCACAATAAAGGACAGAAATGGTAGGGATCTAACAGAAACAGAAGATATTAAGGAGAGGTGGCAAGAATACACAGAAGAACTATACAAAAAAGATCTTCACGACCCAGATAACCATGATGGTGTGATCACTCACCTAGAGCCAGACATCCTGAGTGTGAAGTCAAGTGGGCCTTAGGAAGCATCACTACAAACAAAGCTAATGGAGGTGACGGAATTCCAGTTGAGCTATTTCAAATCCTAAAACATGATACTGTGCTGCACTCAATATTCCAGAAAGTTTGGAAAGCTCAGCAGTGGCCACAGGACTGGAAAAGGTCAGTTTTCATTCCAATCCCAAAGAAGGGCAATGCTGAAGAATGTTCAAACTACTGCACAATTGTACTCATTTCACATGCTAGCAAAGTAATGCTCAAAATTCTCCAAGTGAGACTCCAGCAGTGCATGAACCAAGAACTTCCACATGTTCAAGCTGGACTTAGAAAAGGAAGAAGAACCAGAGATCAAGTGGCCAACATCCTTTGGATCACGGAAAAAGAAAGCAAGTTACAGAAAAACATCTTCTTTTGCTTTATTGACTACACCAAATCCTTAACTGTGTGGTTCACAATAAACTGTGAGTAATTCTTAAAGAGAATACAAGACAACCTGACCTACCTCCTGAGAAATCTGTATGCAGGTCAAGAAGCAGCAGTTAGAACTGGACATGGACTTGACTTGTTCCAAACTGAGAAAGGAGCGTGTCAAGGCTGTATATTGTCACTCTGCTTATTTAACTTATATGACGAGTACATCATGGGAAATGCTGGGCTGCTCGAAGCACAAGCTAGAAATAAGATTACCAGGGGAAATTTCAATAATCTCAGATATGCAGATGACACCACCCTTATGGTAGAAAGTGAAGAGGAACTGAAGAGCCTCTTGATTAAAGTGAAAGAGGAGAGTGAAAAAGTTCACTTAAAATCCAAACTTCAATAAACTAAGATCATGGCATCCAGTCTTGTCACTTCATGGCAAATAAATGGGGAAATAATGGATACTACTCAGCCATGAAAACAAAGGATATCTTGCTGTTTACAGTAACATGGATGGATTTAGAGTATTACACCAAGTGAAATATGTCAGACAGGGAAAGATAAATACCATAGGGGTTATTCACTTGTGAAATCTTAAAAAAAATGAGCAAATATTGCAAAACAGACTTATAGATATAGAGAACAAGCAGGAGGTAACTGGAGTGGTAAATGTGGAGAGAGCAATGAAAAAAGTGAGGGAATTAAGGGGTAAAAACTTCGGGTGGTAAAATAAATGAGTCGTGGGTGTGAAATGTACAGTATGGGAATATAGTCAATAGCTATGTAATATCTTTCTATGCTGAAATATTATATCTAGACTTACCATAATGATCATTTTGTAATGTATACGAACAGCAAATAAACTTGTCGTATAACAGGAACAAACAGTGATTTAGATCAATTATATTACATAAACAACCAAGCTCATAGAAAAAGAGAACAGATTCCCAGAGGCAATGTGTGGATCAGTTCAGTTCAATTCAATTCAGTTGCTCAGTTGTGTCCGACTCTTTGCAACCCCATGGGCTGCAGCACACCAGGCCTCCCTGTCCATCACCAACTGCAGGAGCTTAATCAAACTCATGTCCATTTGAGTCAGTGATGCCATCCAGCCATCTCATCCTCTGTTGTCACCTTCTCCTCCTGCCTTCAATCTTTGCCAACATCAGGGTCTTTTCAAATCAGTCAGATCTTCATATCAGGTGGCCAAAGTATTGGAGTTTCAGCTTCAGCATCAGTCCTTCCAATGAATATACAGGACTTATTTCCTTTAGGATGGACTGGGTGGATCTCCTGTAGTCCAAGGGACTCTCAAGAGTCTTCTCCAACACCACAGTTCAAAAGCATCAATTCTTCTGCACTCAGCTTTCTTTATAGTCCAGCTCTCACATCCATACATGACTACTAGAAAAACCATAGCCTTAACTAGATGGACCTTTGTTGGCAAAGTAATGTCTGTTCTTTTCAATAAGCTGTCTAGGTTGGTCATAACTTTCCTTCCAAGGAGCAAGCGTCTTTTAATTTCATGGCTGCAGTCACCATCTGCAGTAATTTTGAAGCCCAGAAAAATATGTCTATCATTGTTTCCCCATCTATTTGCCATGAACTGATGACACCAGATATCATGATTTTAGTTTTCTGAATGTTGAGCTTTAAGCCAACTTTTTCACTATTTTCTTTCACTTTCCTCAAGAGGCTCTTTAGTTCTTTTCACTTTCTACCATAAAGATGATGTCATCTGCATATCTGAGGTTATTGATATTTCTCCCAGCAATCTTGATTCCAGCTTGGGCTTCATCCAGTTCAGCATTTCTCATGATGTACTCTGCATATACGTTAAATAAGCAGGGTGACAATAGACAGCCTTGGTATACTCCTTTCCTGATTTGACAGCAGTCTGTTCCATGTCCAGTTCTAACTGTTCCTTCCTGACCTGCATACAGATTTCTCAGAAGGCAGGTAAGGTGGTCTGGTATTCCAATCTCTTTAAGAACTGTCCACAGTTTGATGTGATCCACACAGTCAAAGGCTTTGGCATAGAGGATAAAGCTGAAGTAGATGTTTTTCTGGAAGCAGATGTTTTTCAGCAGAATTAGATGTTCGTGTGCGTGCTGGAGAGGTGGCTGTGTGGCTCAGGAGCAGTCGTTGCTTGGTGCTGGAGTGACTACAGGAAGATACCCCATGCCCAAGGTCAGAGGAGCCCCAGCAAGACAGGAGGTGCTGGGGTGGTAGCTCCTAGTGCTGGAGCGGCTGTGAGGAGATACCCCATGTCGGAGGACATAGGAGAAGCCCCAGCAAGATGGTAGGAGGTGTGAAATTGCACGTAGAATCAAACCCCACACCTGCCAGAGACGTTGAGAGGGCTCAAACAAACCTCGTGCACACCAGGACCCAGAGAGTCTGAGCCTGAGCTGTGTCTGAGTGTCTGCTGAGGAGTTACTGGTCAGCGGTGGCCTGCCGCAGGGACGCGGGCTCTGGGTGCAGTCGACCTGGGTGTGGCATAAGCCCTCTTGGGCTTATTAACCCCACCATAGAGCTGCCAGAACTCACACAGGGCTGGGGAAACAGACTCTTGGAGAGCACAAACAGAACCTTGTATGCACCAAGACCCAGGAGAAAGGAGCAGTGACCGCACAAGAGACTGACCCAGATTTGCCCAGGAGTGTCCAGGAGTCTGGTGGGGATGTGGGCTGGCAGTGGCCTGCGGCAAGGTTGGGGGCACTGAGTGTAGCAGCGTCTCATGGTACCTTTTGAAGGAGGCCGCCATTGTCTTCTTTACCTCCTTCATTACCACGGTTTGGCCTCAGGTTAAATAACAGGGAGGTGACACAGCACTGCCCATCCACAGAAAATTGGATTTAAGGTTTACTGAGCCTGGCCCCACCCATAAGAGTAAGACCCAATTTCCCCCATAATAAAACCCAGTCTCTCCCATTAGGAAGCATCCACAAGCCTCTTATCCTTCTCTATCAGAGGGCAGACAGAACAAATGTGTGGATAAAAGTAGGAATTAGATGAAAATGGGCAAAAGGTACAAATTTTCAGTTATAAGAAAAGTAAATAAAATGGATGTAAGAAGGAACATGATAAATATTCTCATCACAATAAAGTGTTCTCATCACAATAAAAAATTATTTCTATTTCTTTAATTTTGTGTCTCTTTGAGATATGGAAGCTCACTAAACATATTGTGATAATCATTTCATAATATATGTAAATAAAATGATTATGTTGTTCTCCTTAAACACTCAGTCCTGTAAGTTGATTGTGTGAGTGCATGCTAAGTTGCTTCTGTTGTGTCTGACTCTTTGGGAACATATGGACTGTAGCCTACCAGGCTCCTCTGTCCATGGGGATTCTCCAGTCAAGAATACTGGAGTGGGTTGGCATGCCCTCCTCCAGGAGCCCTTCCCGACCCAGGGATCAAACCCAGGCCTCTTATGTCTCCTGCATTGGCAGGTGGGTTCTTTACCACTGGTACCACCTGGTAAGCTCTGTAAGCCAATTACATTCAATCAAAAGAGGAAAATTAACTGTCATATAAAAACATAGAGTTCAATCTTTAATTTTAAATTATTTGTTCTACAAAAGATAATGAAAATAATGAAGTAAAAACTATCTAGTGGGAGAAAATATTTGCAAATCAAATGGACTAGGAGAGAGTTATTATCTGGATTA
This sequence comes from Cervus canadensis, assembly GCF_019320065.1. NCBI lineage: Eukaryota > Metazoa > Chordata > Mammalia > Artiodactyla > Cervidae > Cervus > Cervus canadensis. The sequence goes on from NC_057394.1 coordinate 55,227,866, forward strand.
TATGAAAAGCCTTTAAAGCTAAATAATAATAATACAATTTCAATTTAAAATGATTTAAGTAAAAGGCATTCAAAGTCAGAAAGCAAGATGTAAAATTATCTCTGTTCACAGATGACATGGTTTTGTGTGTAAAAAACCCTAAAGACTTTACAAATATAGGTAAGTAGATAAAATTCAGTAATGTTGCAGGATAAAAAATCACCAAACAAAAATAAGTTGCAATTCTATATGTTCTCTATGCATAGTTTTGGAAAGGAAATTAAGAAAACTTAATTTACAATAACATCAAAAAGAACAAAATACTGAGAATAAACTATAAGATATTGGTGAAAAAATAATGAAGACATATATAAATAGAAAGAAAATGTATGTTCCTAAGTTGGAAAAAAACTAACATTTTTTTAAAAATCTATACTACCCAAAGTGATCTACACATTAAATGCATTCCATATCAAAAACACAATGGATTAAAAAAAAAAAACTAAAATTCATATGGAGCCAAAATGAACTCTAAATAGTAAATCAATCTTGGGAAAGAACAAATATGAAGACCTCACACTTCCTGATTTCAAATCATATTACAAAGCTATAACAAATTAAAACAAATTAAAATTGTATGATACTGGCAAAACGACAGACATATAGACTAATAGAGAACAGAGAGCCCAGAAATAAACCAATAAATATGTGGTCAACTCATCTTCCACAATGTTGCCAAGAATATACAACAGAGAAAGGACAGTCTTTTTGATAAATAATGCTGGGAAAATTGGATATTCACACGCAAATGAATGAAATTTTACCTTTGTCTTATACTACACACATAAAATAAAGCAAAAAAGTAAAAAGTTAAATATAAGACCCAAAACTGTAAAACTCTTTGAAGAAAACGTAGAGGAAAAGCATCATGATTTTGGTCTTGGAAATGATTTATTGGCCATGACATGAAAGCATAGACAATGAAAAATAGACAAACTGGACCAATAAGTTTGTGCAAAGGATAGGAAACAGTCAACAGAGAGAAAAGACAATCCACAGAAAGAGAAAAATATTTATAAACTACATATCATAGAAAGGGCTAGTGTTTAAAAATATATAAGGAACTTCTACAACTCAATTGCATAAAACCAAATAACCTGATTGAAAAATGGGCAAAGAACTTCAATGGACATTTCTCCAGAGAAGGCATTAAAATGGCCTATAACTATATAAAAAAGATGTTCAGCCTTACTAATATGCAAAAAATGCAACTCAAAAATCACAAGGAGAGGTATGACTTCACACCTGTAGGAATGGTCATTGTGATTATCATTTTTTTTTTTTTAAGTGTTAGTAAAGATATGAAGAAGCCAAAACTGTTGCAATTTGCTGGTGAAACTATAAAATGGTATAGCCACAATGAAAAACAGTAGAAGGATTCCTTAAAAAGTTAAAAATAGAACTAACATAGTGTCAATCCAATCCCACCACTGGATATTTTTCACAAGAACTGAAAGCAGGATATGAAAGAAATATTTGTACTCCCATGTTCATTACAGCATTAGTCACAATAGCCAATATATAGAAGTGAACTAAATGTCACCTGATGGATGGATGGATTGAGAAAACAGGGTATATATATACAAAGGAATATTATTTAGTCTTAAAAATGAAGGAAATGCTGTCCTATGTGGAAATGTGGAGGGATCTTGAAGAAATTATGACAAGTGAAATAAGTCAGTCACAAAAGGGCAAAAATAGCGTAATTCCACTTATGTGAATTACATTATAATGTTACCACACTCACAGAAGTAGAAATTAGAGTGGTGGTTACCGGGAGGTTGAGGATTGTTCAGTGGGTATAGAATTTCAGTTATGTAAGATTAAAAGCATTCTAAAGATCTGCTGTGCATCAGTATTCGTATAATTAACAATACTGTGTTAGTCACTCAATCGTGGGCTGACCCCATGGACTTTGCGACCTCATGGACTATAGCCCGCCAAGCTCCTCTGTCCTTGGAATACAGGAGTGGATAGCAATTCCCTCCTCCAGGCGATCTTCCCAGCCCAGGGATTGAACCCAGGTCTCTGGCATTGCTGGTGGGTTCTTTACTGTCTGAGCTACTAGGGAAGACCAATGATACTGCACTGTACACTTAAAATTTTTAGAAGCTAGATCTCAGGTTTTTTTTTTTTTTTTTTTTCCTTCAGCTATATAAAGAAAAAATGAGATGGTAAACAGGCAAAGCAAAATAAGTCCAAAATGATTAGCCATTAAGAAAATTCTAATTAAAACCACAATGAGATATCACCACACATTTATAAGAATAAGTAAACTTAGAAACAAAACGGTTGTATCATATGCTGGAAATGATGTGAAGAAGCTGAATACGCATATACGCTGATGGAAATGTGAAAAACTACATCCATTATGGAAAAGTTTGACACGATCCCATATGACCCACAATTGCTGTCCTAGATATTTACACCAGAGAAGTGAAAATTTAGGTTAATCCAAAAACCACACACAAGTGTTTATAGCAACTTTATTTTCAGTAGACAAAACACTGAAACAACCTATGTATCATTTAGTAGGCCAATGGTTGCATACCTACTTTACATATGCTACAATAAAAGGGAATAAACTATTAAAAAACATAACAGCTAGCCTGAATTACCAGAGAATTATGCTTTAAAAAAAAAATCCCAAAATGTTACATAGTGTTTGATTCCATTTGTATAAAATTTTTGAAATGACACATTCATAGAAGACAGATTAATGTTCTACAGAGAGAAAAGTCTATTCCCTAGGGAACAGCTAGTGACTCTGAGAAGTTTGTGTGGGTGAGAGACAGGAGAGAACTGGGTGTGGGAATGAAAATGCAGCAAGGGGACTCCTTGGACTGATGGGAAGGTTCTGATTTTAATATTTATCATGGTTTTGCAGGATGTGAGTTTTGTGTGACACTATCTAAGTGGTCATTAGACTTCTCCATATTATTGCCTAAAACTGCATGTGAATCTATAGTTATCTCAAAATAAAAAGTTAAAAAATTACCTATTTTTGTGTATAAATCATGTCTTAAGGATGTGCTCAGTCATTTCAGTTGTGTCCAACTCTCAGTCCACATGTGGCCCTGTGGACTGATAAGAGTCGCCAGCCTCCTCTGTCCATTGGATTCTCCAGACAGGAATACGGGAGTGGGTTACCATGCCATCCTTGTTTAACTGTATTAAAGATGCAGCTACATAATTGCAAGCATTCTTTAACTTTATTTATATACATAAATGAAAGCAGTTATGTGCTCACATACGTAAGGACATTTAAGAAAGCAATTGCCAATGAACAATAGACAAAAATAGTTATAAATTTAAAATAATTTATATCCATTATTTTAAATTTTTTTATGTAGTTAAAAGAAATGTTTGTAGTAAAGAAATATCTAGCCAATTAACACCATGCCAATATAATTGAAATATAATATGTACAACATCCTTTGAAACATAGGAAAAAATTTTTTTTTCTTAGAATTAATATTACATGATTAGAAATCTAAGCAACTCTGAAGAATTACTTATATTTAAGCAAATGCAAGAACGGAGACAGAAATAAAGACAAATGGTGATAATTCTAAGCACATGATTGACTTTCAATGAAACTGAAAATTTATAATATTGCTTAATTTCGCATCAGCATTTTAAAATGAATTATTTTTTACTAGGAAATTTCTAAAGATTAACTGCAATGTGCTGGTCCACTGAGGAACATACTATTATAATGAGTTTAAACCAGATTCATCTGAGTCATAAAATATAATGATAATAATATAATGGTAATGATGATAAAGTGACTTGTATTAGGTCACTATAGTAAGTCAGAAATAAATGTAGTTAGAAAACTAAGGTGATCAGCCTATCCACTAAATCATACTACTTTTCTAATTTTAAACACTCAATAATAATACCCTTTCATTAAACATGTAACAGCAAAAAATTAAAAAGCAATACATCCTGGCTGCCTAAAGGGGAATAAATGGCTTCCACTTCTGGTCATTTTCCTATTTCACCTATGGTGTTACCTAAGAAATTAATCTCCTTTATTATTTCTGGAAATTGTTGGCTTTAATTGACTGCCTATTTCCAGCTATATCTTTTGCTATGCTTCAAGGAATAGAAAAATCCAATTCAACAGCCGTATCAAATGAGGCCACTGCATTAGTTTGCTAGGGCTGCCATAATAAAGAGTCACAGACTGGGTGGTCTAAACAACAGAAATTTGTTTCCTCACATTTCTGGCAGCTAGCAGTCCAAGATGATGTGTGAGCAGGGAGGGCGCCTCCTGCTCCAGGCCTCTCTACCCACCTTGTAGATGGCACCTCCTCCCTCCATCAGCGTCTGTGCCTGGCCTTCCTCTTCTTATCAGAGCATCCGTCATGTTAGAATAGAGATGGCCTTGATGTGCTATTTTAACCTCCCGGCTCATACAAAGATCATCTCTCCAAATATGGAGTTCTAATGTACTAGGGAAAATGACTTCAACATAGATATTTCTGAGATACACAATTTAGTCCATAATAGACACAGGGACATATATACATATATATGTGTGTGTGTGCGCGTGTATGTATATATATATATACACATATATGTATGTATTTGCTGTATATATAATGTTCAGTATCATTAAACTTGAAATTCAGTTGAGTATTAGACACATGGCATTGTGGAATGTGTGTACTTTACGTACAAAATACTTTAAAGGTCAGAAAATCAATTGGCTATGTTTTACTTGTCATGCCTGCTAGACTTAGCCAATATAATATAATGAACGCTATTCTGTATTTTAGCTTTCTATGAAACTGATTAATTCTCTATAAACCCATTATAAAGGTCAGTATATTATAAGTCAAAGGTTTCTATGGGATGAAAAAAAAATGGTTTGAATTGATGATTTAAATAAGCACATACAATCTGCTGAACTATATATTTAATCGACCCAGGAAATTTCTGAAAGAGATGGGAATACCAGACCACCTGACCTGCCTTCTGAGAAATCCGTGTGCAGGTCGTGAAGCAACAGTTAGAACTGTACGTGGAACAACAGACTGGTTCCAAGTAGGAAATGGAGTACCTCAAGACTGTGTATGGTCACCCTTCTTATTTAACTTATATGCAGAGTACATCATGAGAAACGCTGGGCTGGATGAAGCACAAGCTGAAATCAAGATTACTGGGAGAAATATCAATAACCTCAGACATGCAGATGACACCACACTTAGAGGGCAGAAAGCGAAGAAGAACTAAAGAGCCTCTTGATGAAAGTGAAAGAGAAAAGTGAAAAAGGTGGCTTAAAACTCAACATTCAGAAAACTAAGATCATGGCACCTGATCCCATCACTTCATGGCAAATAAATGAGGAAACACTGGAAACAGTGGCAGACTTTATTTTGGGGGGCTCCCAAATCACTGTATGGTGACTGCAGCCATGAAATTAAAATACACTTACTCCTTGGAAGGAAAGTTATGACCAACCTAGACAGCAAGGAGATCCACCCAGTCCATCCTAAAGGAAATCAGTCCTAATCATTCATTGGAAGGACTGATGTTGAAGCTGAAACTCCAATACTTTGACCACCTGATACATAAAGTTGACTCATTTGAAAAGACCCTGATGCTGGGAAAGATTGAGGGCAGAAGGAGAAGGGGATGACAGAGGATGAGATGGTTGGATGGCATCACCGGCTCAATGGATATGAGTTTGAGTAAATTCCATGAGTTGGCGATGGACAAGGAAGACTGGTGCACTGCAATCAATGGGGTCACAAAGAGTCAGACATGAGTAAGCAACTGAACTGAACTGAATTAAACTGATAGCTAACAATATGTGGTAGAAGTAGCTCCCACGAGCCATGTGAAATATTTATGTGGCACAAAATTCTGCAATTTAGAGAAAAGTTTTCTCTATCAACTCTTTTGTAGCCTGAGGACTGAAACAGTTATTTACGGGTTTCAGTATTTGAAACATAAAAATACAGTGAACAGAAGGAGTTCAGATATGATATGCCAATCACAATCAACTTCCAGGATCACAATACTATACTAAAAACTCTGAAGAAGCAAAATAGCACTCTTTACATACCATATAAAAGATAAGAAGTGCTCACTGCTATTTTTTTTTAATTTTTTAAAAAATTTAATTAAATAATTTATTTTTGGCTGTGAAGGGTTTTCATGGCTGCAAAGTCTTTTCTCTAGCTGTAGTGAGCAGGGGCTTCTCTCTGGTTGCAGTGCACAGGCTTCTCATTGTGGTGGCTTTTATTGGGGAGCACAGGCTGTAGGTTGTAGGCTTCAGTAGTTGGGATGCAATGATGCGATGATGAGTTAGTTGCTCCAAGGCACTTGGGATCTTCCCAGATCAGGGACCAAACTCCTGCCTCTGCTTTGGCAGGCAAGTTCTTTAGCAGTGAGGCACCAGGAAAGTCCCTCACTGTTTCCTGTCACTGTTTATGTAGATGAGGACAAACTTTATCACATGGTATTATAACATTTGTCTTGCATGTAAAAGAAATATTTGAATACAACGTGCATAAACTAATCTATAGAATTGCACTTTCAATTGTACTATGGTATCTGGTCCTCTTTTGAGGATACGTATCCTAAAGGGGCAAAAAAAAAATCCTTTATTGAGGACTAGCCTGCATTTATGAACAAGCATGCTTGTTTATAGGGAAATAATTAAAAATGTTTTATAATGATCTTAGAGTAGTCTTTGGGCAACAAAGCTTTAATTGAAAGCCCATTTCATCTCACAATTAACTTGGTTTGGATTGGTTCTTTAAAACTTTGAATGTGCTTGTATAATACATTATAACAATTGATTCCTGCTATTTCCTAGAGAAAGGGGCTGTGTAAGTATGACTACAGGTCTATACTTCTAAAACATGGCAAAGAAATACAAAATTTCCTAAATTTAAGTTTGTTTTCTTTCTTTCTTTCTTTCTTTTTCTTTTGGCATAACTCTCTAGAAAGTAAACAGAACCTTAATTTACACCTGAAAACTGATTTAACAATTCATCCATTTCTGTAAAGGAAAGAAATAGATCTGCTGCTGAAGACCATGCTGGGGCTATTTTATACAGCAAATGTGTAGGGAAAAAAAGCAAAATAAAATTGAGTTCTGAAATATTTGTTGCCCAAAGCTTTGGGATATAAGGATTTGTTTTAGAGAACTATGAAGACAGTAAGGCTGGTCAAGTGTGAGTTGCTCAAGACCATATTAATTTACCTGAACTGGGTAAGGCACTTTTTCTGGTTGTCATTAAAAAAAAAAAATAATAATAAAAGGAACACTAAAACCAAGGAAGGAAAAAGAATATTAAAACCAAGAGTTCAAGTAATTTGTCAAATGCCCCACAGTAACGTTTTTCAGTAACCTTCCTTCACCCTTTGTAATAATGTTCCCCATGCTTCTTCCACGTATTATGTCTTCTGTCACAGTGAGTTCCCTGCTTGGAAAAACCTTTCTTTCCAAGGCATTCGACTTTTTCTTAGATGCTTTTCTATCTTTGTTTCTAATGAAAAATTTCAGATCAGTCTCCTTAAGACACATTTTCTGTTATCCCTTGAAAATGTCAGCTCTTCATGCTTCTGAGGCATTAAAAATTCTTCTTTCTGCAATTACCACAGTTGTAGTTTCACATGTGTGTGTGTGCATACACACATGTGAGGTTATTTGATGAATGCTTTCCTCATTTTTTAAATTATAAATCTCACAAAGGTGGATGTTTGGTTTTTCCTGACTTGTTGCTACAGTCTAAATATTTTCATTCTTCTACCCCATTCATGTATTGAAGCCTCGATTCCCCAGATGATGGTACTCAGAAGTTAGACCTTTGGGAGATCATTGGACTTGAAAGAGATCTTCACAATATGACCCCCATGATGGGATTAGTGTCCTTATAAGTGGAAAGCTACAAAAGATATTCCTTTGTGTGAGAATACAGCAAGACAGTGGCTATCTACAAAAAAGGAAAAGGACTCTCACCACTAAGCTGATCACGCTCCAGGAAAGAATACTGGAGTGGGTTGTCATGCCCTTCTCCAGGGCATCCTCCCGACTCAGGAGTTGAACCTGTGTCTCCTGTGTCTCCTGCATTGCAGGCAGATTCTTTACCCACCAAGCCATCTGAGAAACCCACTATATGTATATGAGGTGACAAATTCAAATTTGAAGGAAAAAGAAGATATAGAGTAGAAAGAAGTACAAAGCATGTGCTTCGGAGTCAAGTAAACATGGACAACATTCTGGACTCTACCACTTACTAGAGGTGTCATCTTAAGCAGTTAATTTAATTTTGGTGAAAATAATAATACCTACTTTAGATGATTACAAACATTAAATAGGATATTTCATGTAAAACACCCAATGCAGTAACAGAGGAAAATCATATTAGCTCACAGGAACTATAATTTCTAAAATACGAAGAGCAGCTAATTAAATGATTGATTTTAATTCAATTGATTATACTAGGCATTATCTTACTTTGCACTCACTTGCTTAGCTGGCATCTTAGTTGTTTTTTGTTTTTCCCCTTGTGTCCACAAATACTTACTCCAGTGTAGTGTGATCTTTTGTTGGACAAGAAAGAGGTCTTTGTTGCACATAGTTTTCTAAGTATGGCTGAACAGGGCCAGTTGAAATGAATATTTGAAAATTGTTCAGAGAAGAGAAACTGTTAGCAAATATACCTCAGTAATACAAACCTTCCCAAATATATTTATGTCATATTTAAGCAGCTTGGTAAATGACTCTTAGTTCATTTCACACAGCCTATTCTATTGGGAGCAGACAATTATGTGGACACACAAAATTTTTGTATGGTGTTATTTTGAGGAATTTAAGGAATTTCTCTATAGTACCCCATCTTCTATCTGTTGCCTGAAATTCTTTATGCACAATGTCACAGTATTACAGATTTAGATCCTCAGCATACAAAGCTTTGTACTAATGCATTTTGATCTGATAACTTATTGCTCCAACACACCTGGATCATTGAAAGAGTCTTTCCAATGCCTGTAGAAAATTCAGAATTTCAGGTCCTGTCTCATATTGTCTCATACTGTTGATTGAGAATCTGCATTAAAACAAGTTTCAGGCTGACCTGTATGTAAAGTTTGAGAAGCAGAGATCTTAAAGGTAAATGAAAAATAGCAGGATCTTTACATAAAACTTAAGTTTATGAGATCAAGGAATAAAGAGTCAGAAATAGTTTGGAGTTTTGGAGGAAAAAGAAGCAGAACTATACCACAAAAGCAAACTAAATGAAAGATAAGCCAAAAACAGGATTGATATTATTCATAATATGCTCCTGTCCTGTTTTACTCCTTTCAAGAAATATAAATACCATATTCTCAGATAATCACATCACAAATTCAGGACTGAATCATTCTCTTTCCTTCACATTCTAAATCTAACCCATCAAGTACTGTTTGTTAACTCCATCCCTAATTTTTACACTGTGTCTATCCCCATCACACTGAGTCCACATTGGTGGAGACGACTCTGACATGAAGACTGACATTTATATTCCATATCAGTTCATATTCAAAAAGCACCAGTAACCTAGATATTTTTAATGAAAATAAGCTTTATTATATCATGTAGTAAATATAAAGTTTCAAACAGTTCCACTTTCTTCCGAATGTTTGAATTAACTACAGAAAAGGCAGAACTGAAATCTGCATACAGTCTTAGGAAAAAATCCACAAGTCTTTGTTAGGTTTGCTTTGGGAAGTTGCTCTTTTTTCTGTATTTATAACTTGTGCATTTAAAAAATTGACTTCAAAGCACTGATAGTCATGCAAACGCTTAAGCAAAAAAGCAGTTACGTTAAGCAGAATCTATATTATATGGCGAATGAGTGGACTCCCTACAAGGTCTAGTGTGTTGTGAAGCTTGCACTACCCGAAAAATCATTCAGATTTTACCAGCTTGTGAAAAGAACGAAGAACAATACTGGTAACAAAAATGTATTCAAAAGACAAAAGCCTCTCATTGCTGCCCTGCAAATAGGTCTATCGGTACCATCTTTCTAGATTCCATGCACATGAATAATAAACATGGGTTAAAATAAAAAACAAACAAACAAACAAAAAAAAAAAGGTGAGGGAAACGCTGGTATCTTGGAAGCAAAACTAGTTTGCTGTAAGGCAGGGTAACTTCTACATGCATCTTTCGAATCAATGCTTAAAAAATAACAAAACAAAAGTGAGTAGTTCCTATTTAAAAGGTAACTGCTAATCAACAGCAAAATCTTTCCTCAGTCAGAGGATGTAGATTCAGAGCCTAGAGAACCATGGAAGCAGTACGGGATGCGGGTGGGGTGAGGGTGGGGGATGGAGAAAAGAGACAGCTATAATTTTGAAAACAAAACTCCATCCAACAGGGGAGATGAACTAGGGCTTCCCTCCTTGGAAGAAGATGGAAAACCTTACAGGGTCACAAGGCAGCTAGGACCTGACATTCCGTTCAGTCTCAGTCAAGCACGCTTGCACCAGTCACTGAGCGTGAATGTTGTCTCGTTTTAGTCTCTCCACCGCGCTCCTGGGGCCAGCGTAGGTAGGTCTTCTCCGCAGTCTTCCACGATGGCCAGCAACTCAGCATATTTTATCTGAAGCATCTGACAGTTCCCGGTTCCTGGGTGTAGCCTAGGGCTTATGCTAAATATTATCAAATGGGCTTGTAGAGAAGAGTAGTTAAATAACAATCAAGGAAATAGAATTGACAGCATTTGTAATTTTGGATATTCCATCAGGGATGATTGTCGAATTTATGATTTCTGGACTTGGTCAATGATGACATATTTCATTGTAAAAAAAAAAAAAAAAAAGAGCAAAGTAAAACTGAAGGCAGCCTTAAGCAATGATGCAAGAAGAAATAGTGTCCATTACCAGCATAATGTGAAACTGCTTTCAAAACTAAAAGTTCTTGTAAACAGTAGCATTGTATTTATGTGTATTTAGTCTGAATTAGATTCTGTAAAGAAAGTATGTTATATAATACTGAAAATTTTTGAGACATACTACATTCTAGGCGCTAAATTTAACAGTTTGTATCATCTCTTTTAAACCTTTAAATAGTTCTATAAGCTAAGTTCTATCATAATTTCCCCTCAAAAAAGTTAAATTCTGCAAAATTTAAAATTTTCAAGCAAAATTTTGCCAATACTTTGGCTACCTGATGCAAACAGTTGACTTGTTAGAAAAGATAGATGACAGTGAGATGTTATCTCTCCAGGCCAGAAGTGGTTAAAGTCGAGAGATTCCTAAAATTGTGAAGCTATAACACCCATTATAATGGTAGGAAAGGGAGGGTTTTCTTGAAAGATCTGTGGCCTTCAGTAGAGGAACACTGAATTTGCAGCCTATAATCACGTAAGAAAAGAACCAGGTAAATACCATGCTTGTTTCAAAAATAGGAACTTGTTCCAATGCAATTGATATACTACAGAAGATTGTGCAGAAAATTTTTGGTTTTGCTTATTTGTAAAGAAACTTTCATTGTACGTGTGTGTTTATAATTCCCTGTTACAAGAAAACCTAGTGAGCAGAGAAGTGTGCAGGGATACACAAATATACATATGTATATGTATACATATACATATATATACTCACACATATATTTATATATTTCAAGTGTCTAGTAGCTATCAGTTCAGTTCAGTTCAGTTGCTCAGTCATGTCTGACTCTTTGCGACCCCACGAATCGCAGCACGCCAGGCCTCCCTGTCCATCACAAACTCCTGGAGTTTACTCAAACTCATGCCATCAAGTCGGTGATGCCATCCAACCATCTCATCCTCTGTCGTCCCCCTCTCCTCCTGCCCCCAATCCCTCCTAGCATCAGGGTCTTTTCCAATGAGTCAACTCTTTGTGTGAGGTGGCCAAAGTATTGGAGTTTCAGCTTCAGCATCAGTCCTTCCAATGAACACCCAGGACTGATCTCTTCTAGTATGGACTGGTTGGGTCTCCTTGCAGTCCAAGGGAGTCTCAAGAGTCTTCTCCAATACCACAGTTCAAAAGCATCAATTCTTTGGTGCTCAGCTTTCTTCACAGTCCAACTCTCACATCCATACATGACCACTGGAAAAACCGTAGCCTTGACCAGACGGACCTTTGTTGGCAAAGTAATGTCTCTGCTTTTTAATATGCTATCTAGGTTGGTCATAACTTTCCTTCCAAGGAGTAAGCATCTTTTAATTTCATGGCTGCAGTCACCATCTGCAGTGATTTTTGAGTCCAAAAAAAAAAAAAATAAATAAAGTCTGACACTGTTTCCACTGTCTCCCCATATATTTCCCATGAGGTGATGGGACCAGCTGCCATGATCTTAGTTTTCTGAATGTTAAGATTTAAGCCAACTTTTTCACTCTCCTCTTTCACTTTCATCAAGAGTCTTTTCAGTTCCTCTTCACTCTCTGCCATAAGGGTGATGTCATCTGCATATTTGAGGTTATTGATATTTCTCCCAGCAATCTTGATTCCAGCTTGTGCTTCTTCCAGCCAAGCGTTTCTCATGATGTACTCTGCATATACGTTAAATAAGCAGGGTGACAATATATAGCCTTGACGTACTCCTTTTCCTATTTGGAACCAGTCTGTTGTTCCATGTCCAGTTCTAACTGTTGCTTCATGACCTGCATACAGGTTTCTCAAGAGGCATAGCTACCCTCATAATCCAGGAGGAATTGATTCCAACATCCCCCATGGATACCAAAATTCAAAACCTTTATATAAAATAGCATAGTATTTTCATCTGGGCTCCCTCTAGTGGCTTACATGGTAAGGAATCTGCCTGCAATGCAGGAGACCTGGGTTTGATCCTTGGGTCGGGAAGATCCTCTGGAGAAGGGATTCAGTATTCTCCAGTATTCTTGCCTGGAGAATCCCATGGGCAGAGGAGCCTGGTGGACTACAGTCCATGGGGTGACAAAGAGTTGGACATAACTAAATGACTAACACCAGTATTTGCATCTAACCTATGCATGTCCATCACATATACTTTAAATCATCTCTAGATTACTTATAATACCTAATAAGTTGTAAATGCCATGTAAATAGTTGCCACTGCAAGGACAAATTCAAGTTTTACATTGGAGACATTTTTTGCAAAGTAAAAAAATGTATAATTTGGTTGGCAACTGAATGATTCTGTGGATATGAAACCCACAGATACAGAGGGCTGTCTGTACTTCATTCATCATATGTGATTTGAATGTTATCTGAATTTGTTGTTACAACTTTTGCTGCCATGTCATTTAATTCCTTCTACAATTTCATGATAATCCCAGTGTTCAACTCTTTCACGTCCACATCCAGATGCAAACTTTGAGTTTCTTTCAAGAGAAATAACCATATTTATTGTACCATTATACACATGTGTATAACAATAATGTGTTATATATTGACTTATATATAACAATATATAATTGTAAATAAAAATTTACAGCCGGCTGGGACCGACCGCACAGAAGCGTGGCCTTGAAGAGCTACCCCTCGCCCAAGGTCAGGCGTAGCAACCGAGAGAGCCAGGCTCCGACAGCGCAGGAGCAGCGGCAGAGAGGAGCTTCCCCACGTCTGAGGTCAGGGGCGGCGGCCTAGAAGAGCTACCCCACTTCTGAGGTCAGGGGCCCCGCCCGAGAGGAGGTACCCCACGTCCAAGGAGCAGCTGCTGTGCGGGCGCAGGAGGGCCGAGAGGAGCTACTCCACGTCCAAGGAGCGGCGGCTGCGCAGGTGCAGGACGACTGAGAGGAGCCACTCCACGTTCAAGGTCAGGAGGGGCGGCCGTGAGGAGATTCCCCTCGTCCAAGGTAAGGAGCAGCGGCTGCGCTGTGCTGGAGCAGCCGTGAAGAGATACCCCACGTCCAAGGTAAGAGAAACCCAAGTAAGACGGTAGGTGTTGTGAGAGGGCATCAGAGGGCAAACACACTGAAACCATAATCACAGGAAAGCTAGCCAACCTGATCACAGGACCACAGTCCTGTCTAACTCAATGAAACTAAGCCATCCTGTGTGGGGCCACCCAAGACGGCGGGTCATGGTGGAGAGGTCTGACAGAATGTGGTCCACTGGAGAAGGGAAAGGCAAACCACTTCAGTATTCTTGCCTTGAGAACCCCATGAACAGTATGAGAAGGCAAAATGATAGGATACTGAAAGAGGAACTCCCCAGGTCGGTAGGTGCCAAATATGCTACTGGAGATCAGTGGAGAAATAACACCAGAAAGAATGAAAGGATGGAGCCAAAGCAAAACCAATACCCGGTTGTGGATGTGACTGGTGATAGAAGCAAGGTCGGATGCTGTAAAGAGCAGTATTTCATAGGAACCTGGAATGTTAGGTCCACGAATCAAGGCAAATTGGAAGTGGTCTAACAGGAGATGGCAAGAGTGAATGTTGACATTCTAGGAATCAGCTAACTAAAATGGACTGGAATGGGTGAATTTAACTCAGATGACCATTATATCTACTACTGTGGGAAGGAATCCCTTAGAAGAAATGGAGTAGCCATCATGGTCAACAAAAGAGTCCAAAATGCAGTACTTGGATGCAATCTCAAAAACGACAGAATGATCTCTGTTCATTTCCAAGGCAAACCATTCAATATCACAGTAATCCAAGCCTATGCCCCAACCAGAAATGCTAAAGAAGCTGAAATTGAGCGGTTCTCTGAAGACCTACAAGACCTTTTAGAACTAACACACAAAAAATATGTCCTTTTCACTATAGGGGACTGGAATGCAAAAGTAGGAAGTCAAGAAACACCTGGAGTAACAGGCAAATTTGGCCTTGGAGTACAGAATGAAGCAGGGCAAAGGCTAATAGAATTTTGCCAAGAGAACACACTGGTCATAGCAAACACCCTCTTCCAACAACACAAGAGAGGACTCTACATACGGACATCACCAGATGGTCAACACTGAAATCAGAATGATTATATTCTTTGCAGCCAAAGATGGAGACACCCTATACAGTCAGCAAAAACAAGACCGGGAGATGACTGTGGCTCAGATCATGAACTCCTTATTGCCAAATTCAGACTTAAACTGAAGAAAGTAGGGATAACCACTAGACCATTCAGGTATGACCTAAATCAAATCCCTTATGACTATACAGTGGAAGTGAGAAATAGATTTAAGGGACAAGATCTGATAGACAGAGAGCCTGATGAACTATGGACGGAGGTTCATGACACTGCACAGGAGACAGGGATTAAGACAATCCCCATGGAAAAGAAATACAAAAAGACAAAATGGTTGTCTGAGGAGGCCTTACAAATAGCTGTGAAACGAAAAGTGAAAAGCTTCTAAGATCATGGCATCTGGTCCCATCACGTCATGGGAAATAGATGGGGAGACAGTGGAAACAGTGTCAGACTTTATTTTTTGGGGGCTCCAAAATCACTGCAGATGGTGACTACAGCCATGAAATTAAAAGATGCTTACTCCTTGGATGGAAGGTTATGACCAATCTAGATAGCATATTAAAAAGCAGAGACATTATTTTGCTAACAAAGGTCCATCTAGTCAAGGCTATGGTCTTTTCAGTGGTCATGTATGGATGTGAGAGTTGGACTATGAAGAAAGCTGAGCACTGAAAAATTGATGCTTTTGAACTGTGGTGTTGGAGAAGACTCTTGAGAGTCCCTTGGACTGCAAGGAGATCCACCCAGTTCATCCTAAAGGAGATCAGTGCTGGGTGTTCATTGGAAGGACTGATGTTGAAGCTGAAACTCCAATGCTTTGACCACCTCATGCAAAGAGTTGACTCATTGGAAAAGACCCTGATGCTAGGAGGGATTGGGGGCAGGAGGAGAAGGGGACGACAGAGGATGAGATGGTTGGATGGCATCACTGACTCGATGGTATGAGTTTGAGTAAACTCCAGGAGTTTGTGATGGACAGGGAGGCCTGGTGTGCTGCGATTCCTGGGGTTGCAAAGAGTCAGACATGACTGAGCGACTGAACTAACTGAATAATAAGTGTTAATAATAGCAGTAAAAACTTTGCTACCATTGCTATTATATTTTACCTTATTTTCTTAATGGTATCACTGGTAAGATTTTGTGTGTTAAACCCCCGAAGTCATTTTTTCCAACAGCTCTGTGGTTTTAATTGCATAGTTTTACATAAAATGTTAGAAATTAGAAAAATACATATCACATTTTAGCAGAATTGACTATAAATACCCTCTCCAAGTGAAAACAGAATTCACAAAACAAAGGAACCAATTGATACAGCCCATGAAGTTCAGCTGTCTGGGCATACACGTAGTATCAAAAGTAGATCTGAAAAAGTAAACAGAAAATATTTACCACAATACTTTATGCCATATTGCTTTCTGTATGAATAACAAACAACATTTTTGAAGATCTGTAATAGAGAACACTAAAAATGCTTGCAACAAAGTAAAGAGAATATAAACATTAAAAAAAAATAATCTGTGGTTAAAGTGACTGCACAATATAAAAGCACAAGTTACTGATATATCTAGATATACAAGTTACTAGAATATGTAAAAGATGCAGAAGAGACAAGTCTAGAAGAATATAATAAGGGGGGACAGCAATACAGAAGGATGGGGTCTACCTCTCCCAACAAGTACATCATGACTATGTGTGTGTATACATATATACACACACAAAAGGAACAGTTCTCACTGAGCACCTGTTGAACACTTGCAGAGGACTTCAGATACCTAAAAGGGCAAAAGAATAGCCATGTACCCAGGAAAAAATAAAGAAAAAAAGGGGGGGGGGATGGGATGGGATCTGCACCCCTGAAGGGGAGCTGAGGGAAAGGAGAGGTTCCTCCACTTATGGAAGCCCACTCACTGGTGGGGAGGTCAGCTGGGACAGAGAGGGAGCTTCCTGGGCTTGGAAGAGAGAGCAGCAACCTGTCTGGAAGGCAGGGCAGAGTAAGAGCTACACTGATGGTCTGTGTCACAGCAGGGTTTGCTCCAGTCTAAGTTGTGCATCTGCTGATGCAAAGTAGAGCTCGGTGTTTCAATGTGGGGTTTGGAGAGCAACTCAGGGAATGGAACAAATGTTGAAAATGAAGACACAGCCCGAATGGAAGGGAGTAAGAATCTCCACAATTTGGAAAAATTATGGAAGAATCCGAAGCCACCAGAGAAGCAGGGTGCCATTGCCGAGTGGTGCACAAGGGGTGGGGCCACCATTGTAGACCCTTCCCCAAGCACCGACTCCAATTGCAGTGAGTACTAAGAGCAGCACCCGCCCTAGCAGGGTCAGCTGCCCCTCCTATCAAAGCTTCCCTAGCCGCACCAGCCCCTAGAGGCTTGTGCACCAAGCCCGTTGCTGTCTCCACAGCCTCCTGCCTGGGTGGGTATGTGTGTCCCGGTGCAGCCACTGTGGGAAGAACACACAAAGATGGGGCTCAAACCACAGCTGAACCTTAGCTGCCATGCAACTAAGGGAGGAGAGCTGAAAGCTCTCTTCATGGCTGTGGAAATCATGGATTCACACTTTTGCTGCTGACTTTGTAAACTCAGTGCATGTGAAACGTCTGAACAGATGAGTGCTCCTGAAGCTGAGATAGGTCGAGCTTTAGCAGCTATGGACTTTGTACGCATGCACTTGTGGCAATTGGTCCAGATCACAATCTGAACTGCTTCCATAGCTCACACAGTGAGTTCAAGTACACAATTACTGCAGTCCTGGGACCTGGATCTCTCTGGAGCTCTCTGCTGGTGGTCTTGTGAAAACAACACCCAAGAAATGGTAGCAGCAATTGCTGATAAACCGTGGGTAGGGTGGGACTGCCAAGGTCAGTAGGTGCCCAAAATGATACTAGAGAAGAGTGGAGAAATAACTCTAGAAAGAATGAGGAGACAGAGCCAAAGTGAAAACAACACCCACTTGTGGATGTGACTAATGATGGAAGCAAGGTCTGATACTATAAAGAGCGATATTGCATAGGAACCTGGAATGTAAGGTCCATGAATCAAGGTAAATTGGAAGTGGTCAAACAGGAGATGGCAAGAGTGAACGTCAACATTTTAGGAATCAGTGGACTAAAATGGATGGGATTGGGTGAATTCAACTCAGATGACCATTATATCTACCACTGTGGGCAAGAATCTCTTAGAAGAAATGGAGTAGCCCTCATAGTCAACAGAAGAGTCTGAAATGTAGTATTTGAGTGAAATCTCAAAAATGACAGAATAATCTCTATTTGTTTCTAAGGCCAACCATACAATATCACAGTATTCCAAATCTATGTCCCAATCAGTTATGCTGAGAAAGCTGAAGTTGAATGCTTCTACGAAGACCTACAAGACTTTCTAGAACTAACACCCAAAAAAGGTGTCCTTTACATTATTGGGGACTGGAATGCAAAAGTAAGAAGTCAAGAGATACCTGAAGTAACAGGCAAACTTGGCCTTGGTGAACGAAGTGAAGCAGATCAAAGGCTAACAAAATTTTGCCAAGAGAACACACTGGTTATAGCAAACACCCTCTTCCAACAACACAAGAGAAGATTTTACACATGGACATCACCAGATGGTTAATACCAAAATCAGATTGAGTATATTCATGGTAGCCAAAGATGGAGAAGCTCTATACAGTCAGCAAAATCAAAACCAGGAGCTGACTGTGACTGAGATCGTGAACTCCTTATTGTAAAATTCAGACTTAAATTGATGAAAATAGGGAAAACCATTAGACCATTCAGATATGACCTAAGTCAGATTGTTTATGATTATACAGTGGAAATGACAAATAGAATCAAGGGATTGGATCTGACAGAGAGAGCACCTGCAGAACTATGGACAGAGGTTCATGATATTGTACAGCAGGCAGTGATCAAGACCATCCCCCCATAAAATAAATGCAAAAAGGCAAAATGGTTTTCTGCAGAGGCCTTACAAATAGCTGAGAAAAGAAGAAAAGCTAAAGGCAAAGGAGAAAAGGAAAGATATACCCATTTGAATGTAGAGTTCCAAAGAATAGTAAGGAGAGACAAGAAAATGCAGCCATGAAAGTAAAAGACATTTGCTCCTTGGAAGGAAAGCTATGACAAACCTAGACGGCATGTTAACAAGCTGAGACATTACTTTGCTGACAAAGTTCCGTCTAGTCAAAGCTATGGTTTTTCCAGTAGTCATGTATGGATGTGAGTGTTGAACTATAAAAGAAAGTTGAGTGCTGAAGAATTGACACTTTTTAACTGTGGTGTTGGAGAAGACTCTTGAGAGTCCCTTGGACTGCAAGGAGATCAAACCGGTCAATCCTAAAAGAAATTGGTCCTGAATATTCATTGGAAGGACTGATGTTGAAGCTGAAACTTCAATACTTTGGCCACCTGATGTGAAGAACTGACTTATTAGAAAAGACCCTGATGTTGGGAAAGATTGAAGGCATGAACAGAAGGGAGTGACAGAAGATGAGATGGTTGGATGTCACCACTGACTTGATGGACATGAGTTTGAAAAAGCTCCAAGAGTTGGTGATGGACAGGGAAGCCTGGCATGTTGTAGTCCATGGGGTTGCAAAGAGTTAGACACAATTCAGTGACTGAACTGCCTGAAGGTGGGACTGAGAGCAGTTCCAAAAGGAATGTAATTTGTGAGCCAGTAAAATGAGTGAAGATTACACAACAGTACACACAGATGAATAGCTTCAAAGGAGGAAACCTCTCTGGCTTATCTCCCTGCATTCCAATCCAGCCTATCTCACACTGAGTATCAGAAGCACAGCCCAGAAACAGATTTGGGAGATCCTGAGCACTATTCAGTAGAGTAGAAATACACGGGTCAACCCCTTCTTATGGGCCCCTTATCAGAATCACACCTGCTGAACAATTATCGACAGAAAAGATACTTTTCAACCAAAGACAAATAAGAAACTGCAATGAGATGGTCGGAGGGGGCACAATCGCGAAAAGAGTGAAAGTCCTGAGACCCATGTCAGTCTTCCTAGTCTTAGGGTCCAACAACAGGATGAGAAGCCCCCATAAAATCTAGCTTGAAAGTCAGCAGGATTTCATCACATGAAATTCACAGGACTGGGGAAAACAGAGAGTCCAGTCTTGGATGGAGCACACAAGGTCCTGTGGGTACTAGATCCCAGGTGAAAATAAATGCAATGACCCCATAAGAGACTGTATCAGACCTACCGGCCAATACTGGAAGGTCTCTTGCAGCAACAGGGGTCAGCTGCAGCTCACTGGGGGAGCAAAAACACTGGCAGCAGTATTTCTGGGGGTACTCATTGGTGTGAACCCTGCTAGAGGCCACCATTAGCCCCAACCAACAAATCTTAGCCTCTGGTGCTGGGAAGCCTCAGGTTAAACAATCAACATGGTGAGAACTCAGCCACACTCGTCAGCAGATGGGATGTTTACAGTTATCCTGGCCCCTGCCCATCAGAGGGACAAGGCTCAGATCCACCTACCACTAGAGTCCCTCCCATCAGAAAACTTGCACAATCCTCTTAGACACCTACCCACCAGAATGGAGACCACAAAAGCAAGGAGAGCTACAGTTCCTGTGGCTTGTGAATGCAAACCACAATCACAAAAAGTTAGACAAAATGAAACAGCAGAATATGAGTCCTAGATGAATAAGCAAGACAAAACCCGAGAAGAACAAGCAAAGGCAACAACTATATAAGAATTCAGAATAATGATAGTAAAGATGATCCAAGAACTCAGAAAAAGAATGGAAGCAAGGATCAATAGGAAGCAAGAAATGCTTAACAAAGATCTAGAAGAACTAAAGTGCAAATGAGTGGATATGAATGACATATTAACTTAAATGATTAAAATAGAAGAAATCAATAGCAGACTAGCTGAGGCAGAAAAATAGACAAGTGACCTGGAAGACAGAATAGTAGAAATGACTACTGGAGTACAGAATAAAGAAAAAAGAATGAAAAAAATGAACAGAGTCTAAGAGAACTCTAGGACAATGTTAAACACATCAACATTCACATTATAAGGGGTTCTGGAAGGAGAAAGTGAAAGAGAAATTACTTGGGAAAATATTGCAAGAGATAATAGCTGGAAATCTCCATACGATGAGAAAGGAAATGGTCACCCGAGTAGAGGAAGGGAAGAGAGTCCCAGGAAGGGTAAAAACAAGGAGGAACATGCCAAGACACAGAATACAGAAACTGACCAGAATTAAAGACAAGGGAAGAAATATTAAAAGCAAGATGGGAAAAGTAACAACATACAAAGAAATTCCAAGGTTACCCGCTGATTTCTCAGCAGGAACTCTATAGGCCAGAAAGAAGCGACATGATATATTTGAAGTGATGAAAGAGAAGAAACTACAAGTAAGAATATCCAGTGAGGCTCTCATTTGGATTTAATAGAGATGAGCTTTGCAACATATGCTAAAGGAGTGTTTCTAAGTGGAAAATAAAGAGCCACTACTAAAAGCAGGAAAGTTATAAGTGAAAAAGCTCATCAGTTAAAAACAAGCACACAGTAAAGGTAGGAAATCATCCACACACAAATATGATATCAAAGCCAGCACTTGTGAGAAGAGGAAAGCACAGGTGCAGGTTATTGAAAATGCATTAGAAATTTTAAAAATGAAAACTTAAGACAGTCTTATTTATACAGAGATTGCTAGATTAAAACCTCATGGTAACCATAGACTGAAAATTTACAATGGATACACACACACACACACATACAAAGAAAAAGTAACTAAAGTGCAACACTAAAATTAGTCATTAAATCATAAGAGATGGGAACAAAAGAGAAAGGGAAGAAAAACAGCCTAGATAAATAAATCCAAAGCAATTAAGAAAATCTCAATAGGAACATGCATATTGTTAATTCATCTTAAATGTAAATTGATTAAATGCTTCAACCAAAAAACATAGGCTGGCTGAATGGGCACAAAAATAGACTCATATATGCTGTCTACAAGAGATCCACTTCAGATCTAGGGACATACACAGACTGAAAGAGAGGGGAGGAAAAAAGTATTCCATGCAAATGTAAACTACAAGAAAGCCAGAGTAGCAACATTTACACAAGACAAAATAGGTTTTCTAATAAAGCCTGATACCATAGTCAAGGAAGGACACCAAATAGTGATCAAGGGATGAATCCAAGGAAAAAGATAAAACAATTGTAACTCCTCAATATATAAGGCAATGATAACAACCATAAAAGAGGAAATCAACACTAACACTAATTAACATAAAAGAGGAAATCAACACTAACACTAACACTAACAACAATCAAACAACACTAACACTAACTATTACTAACAACATGTAATAGTTGACGACTTTAACACCACACTTACACCAATGGAAAAATCATTCAGACAGAAAATCATTAAAGAAACACAAGCCATAAACAGCAAACTAGACCAGATAGAACAACATGATATTTATAGAACATTCCATCCAAAAGCAGCAGAATAAACTTTCTTCTCAAGTGCACATGGAACATTCTCCAGGATAGATCACATCTTGGGCCACAAATCAATGTTCAGTGAATTTAAGAATGTTGATATCTTGGGCATCTTTTCTGACCACAGCGCTATGAGATTAGAAATGAATTAGAGGGGAAAACTTACGTAATAAAACACAAACACATGGAAACTAAACAATGTGCTACTAAATAACCAAGAGATCACTGAAGAAATCAAAGAGGAAATCAGAAAGTACATAGGAAAAAAAAAAAAAAGACAACAAAAGCACAATGACCCAAAACCTTTGGGACACAGCAAAAGCAATTCTAAGAGGGAAATTTATAGCAATAAAACTTACTTCAGGAAATAAGAAAATCTCGAATAAACTGAACTAGAGAAAGAAGAACAAAGAAAACCCAAAGTTAGTAGAAGGAAAGGAATTGTGGAAACCAGAGAAGAAATTAATGAGATAGAGACAAAGAAAACAATAGCAAAGATCAATGAAATTAAAAGCTGGTTCTTTGAGAAGATAAAATTGATAAACCTTTAGTCAGACTCATCAAGACCAAAAAAAAGAATAGAATGCAAATCAATAAAATTAGAAACGAAAAAGGAATTAAAACTGTCATCACAGAAATACAAAGGATTATAAACAACTACTAAAGCAACTATATACATACAGAATGGACAATCTAGAAGAAACAGACAAATTCTTAGAAAAGTAAAACCTTTGAGGACTGAACCGGGAAGAGAGAGGAAATATGAACAGACCAGTCACAAATTCTGAAATTGAAACTGTGATTTAGAAACTTTCAACAAACAAAAGTTCAGATGAGATGGTTTCACATGTGAATGCTATTAAACACTTAGAGAAGAGTTAAAATACCCTCTGAAACAAAAAACTAAGATCATGGCAATCTGTCCCATCACTTCACGGCAAATAGATGGAGAAAAAACTGGAAACAGTGACAGATTTTATTAGGCTCCAAAATACTGTGGCTGGTGACTGTAGCAATGAAATTAAAAGATGCTTGCTCTGGGGGAGGAGCTAAGATGGTGGAGGAATAGGATGGGGAGACCACTTTCGCCCCTATAAATTCATTAAAAGAACATTTGAATGCTGAGCAAACTTCACAAAACAACTTCTGATCACTAGCAGAGGGCATCAGGCGCCCAGAAAAGCAGCCCATCATCTTCGAAAGGAGGTAGGACAAAATATAAAAGATAAAAAGAGAGACAAAAGAGCTAGGGACGGAGACCCATCCTGGGAAGGGAGTCTTAATAGAGGAAGTTTCCAAACACCAGGAAACCCTCTCACCGGCGGGTCTGGGGGAAGTTTTCGAATCTCGGAGGGCAACCTAACTGGGAGGAAAAATAAATAAAACCCACAGATGACATGCCTAGAAGCAACTCCAAGCAGAAAAGTACCCTAGACGCCCACATCCACCACCAGCAAGTGGGGGCAGAACGGAGAGGAGTGGGCAGCATTGCTCAGGGTAAGGACCGGGCCTGAGTGCCCTGAGGACAATCGGAGGGAGCTAACGTGAGATAGCAACTTAAACTGTAGGATAACGAGAGAGAGAGAAAATTAACCGGCCTGAACACACTGCGTGCCCGTTCGCAGAACAAAGGAAGAACTGAGCGATCTCAGAGAAGAGCTAGCCGGCTGCAGACCCGGCCCATCCCCTGCCAGAGGCAGGAGGCAGGGGGGAGGTTAAAGGGGCAAACTCAGCCCTAGAGACGGCCTCCCCTACTGAACTGCAAACAGGCTCCCAGTGTCTAACCAAAGACTTCCTGAGATTCTGGATTGTTGACATCCGTGGGAAGGGTCCTGGCTAGAGACCAGCTCCCCAGAACAGACACAGGGCGCACTGGACCTGTGCGCTCAGACACTGAGGCTGGGACCCTGGAGGGGATAAGGCACACTGCAGCCGGGGAGAGTGCATTCATCAAGCTCTTGGCTGCCTGAGCTGCTCAGGCGGGGAAGGCACAAAACGCAGGCCTAACCGAGTCTGCACTTTTGTGGAGTACCCGAGAACTGGAACCGCATGCAATGCAGGGCCCGCTCCATATAGAGCAGCCGGGAGCCTGAGCAGTGTAGACGGGAAAGCACACACCGTGAGCGGGGGCAAACCCAGTGTGGCAGGAGCACTGCGAGTGCTCCCCACACAGGCCAGTGACATTTGTCTGCAGCGCCCCTCCCTCCCCACAGCACGACTGAGCAAGGGAACCTAAACAAGAGACCACCTCCACCCGCCTGCGTCAGGGCGGGAATTAGACACTGAAGAGACCGGCAAACAGAAGCCAAATAAACAAAGGGAACCGCTTCAGAAGTGACCGGTGCAACAGATTAAAATCCCTGTAGTTAACACCGACTACACTGGAAGGGGCCTATAGATAATTGAGAAGTTTAAGCTGGAGCAAGGAGCTGTCTGAAACTGAACCGAACCCACACTGACCGCAACAGCTCCAGAGAAATTCCTAGATATATTTTTAATTTTTTTTTAATTCAAAACAAAAACAAACAAAAAAAAATTTCTTTTTTTTCTTTTTTAATTTTTTCTTTTATTTTCTTTTAAAATTCGCTATTACTCCTCTATTATCCTTAACTTTCATTTTCATTTTCATATATTTTTACTATTTTTAATTAATTTTTTTTCTTTTCATTTTTTTCTCATATTTTCTTTTAAAGTCCTCTATTACTCCTTAATTTTCATTTTCATTTCACTATAACCTTGCAAAAAAAAGAGAGGCCCTATTTTTAAACCAAACTACATATATATTTCTTAAAATTTTTGTGTTTTTGTTTTTAATATTGTATTTTTAAGAGTCTAACCTCTACTCTAGATTTTTAATCTTTGTTTTTCAGTATTTGATATCAATTTTGGACATTTAAGAATCCAACATTCAGTACCCATTTTTACTCAGGAGGGTGTTGATTACTCTCTCCCACTTTTGACTCTTCCTTTTCTCCTTCAGATAACCTCTATTTCCTCCCTCCCCCTTCTCTTCCCAATCCAATTCTGTGAATCTTGGTGGGTGTCTGGGCTATGGAGAACACTTAGGGAACAGAGAACTGCATAGATCTGTCTCTCTCCTCTTGAGTCCCCATTTTTCTCCTCCTGCTCATCTCTATCTCCCTCCTCCCTCTCCTCTTCTTCATGTAACTCTGTGAACCTCTCTGGGTGTCCCTCATGGTGGAGAATCTTTTCACAATTAACCTAGAAGTTTTATTATCAGTACTGTATAGTTGGAGAAGTCTTGAGGCTACTGGAAGAATAAGATTGAAATCCAGAGGCAGGAGATTTAAGCCCCAAACCTGAGAACACCAGAAAACTCCTGACTACAGGGAACATTAAGTAATAAGAGATCACCCACAAGCCTCCATACCTACACTGAAACCAACCACCACCCAAGAGCCAATAAGTTCCAGAGCAAGACATACCATGCAAATTCTCCAGCAATGCAAGAACATAGCCTTGAGCATCAACATACAGGCTGCCCAAAGTCACACCTAACACATAGACCCATCTCAAAACTCACTACTGGACATTCCATTGCACTCCAGAGAGAAGAAATCCAATTCCATGTACCAGAACACTGACACAAGCTTCCCTAACCAGGAAACCTTGACAAGCCAATCGTCCAACCCCACCCACTGGGAGAAACCTCCACAATAAAAAGGAACCAGAGACCATCAGAATACAGAAAGGCCACTCCAGACACAGCAACCTAAACAAGATGAAAAGGCAGAGAAATACCCAGCAGGAAAAGGAACATGAAAAATACCCACCAAGTCAAACAAAAGAGGAGGAGATAAGGAATCTACCTGAAAAGGAATTTAGAATAATGATAATAAAAATGATCCAAAATCTTGAAAACAAAATGGAGTTACAGATAAATAGCCTAGAGACAAGGATTGAGAAGATGCAAGAAATGTTTAACAAGGACCTAGAAGAAATAAAAAAGAGTCAATTAAAAATGAATAATGCAATAAATGAGATCAAAAACACTCTGGAGGGAACCAAAAGTACAGTAACAGAGGCAGAAGATAGGATAAGTGAGGTAGAAGATAAAATGGTGGAAATAAATGAAGCAGAGAGGAAAAAAGAAAAAAGAATCAAAAGAAATGAGGACAACCTCAGGGACCTCTGGGACAATGTAAAATGCCCCAACATTCGAATCATAGGAGTCCCAGAAGAAGAAGACAAAAAGAAAGGCCATGAGAAAATACTCAAGGAGATAATAGCTGGACACTGCCCTAAAATGGGGAAGGAAATAGTCACACAGGTCAAGAAACCCAGAGAGTCCTAAACAGAATAAACCCAAGGCAAAACACCCCAAGACACATATTAATCAAATTAACAAAGATCAAACACAGAGAACAAATATTAAAAGCAGCAAGGGAGAAACAACAAATAACACACAAAAGGATTCCCATAAGGATAACAGGTGATCTATCAATAGAAACCCTTCAGGCCAGAAGGGAATGGCAGGACATACTTAAAGTAATGAAAGAGAATAACCTACAACCTAGATTACTGTACCTAGCAAGGATCTCATTCAGATATGAAGGAGAATTCAAAAGCTTTACAGACAAGCAAAAGCTGAGAGAATTCAGCACCACCAAACCAGCTCTTCAACAAATGCTAAAGGATCTTCTCTAGACAGGAAACGCAGAAAGGTTGTATAAACTCGAACCCAAAACAACAAAGTAAATTGCAACAGGACCATACCTATCAATAATTACCTTAAATGTAAATGGGTTGAGTGCCCCAACCAAAAGACAAAGACTGGCTGAATGGATGCAAAAACAAGACCCCTAAATATGCTGTCTATATGAGACCCACCTCAAAACAACGGACACATATAGACTGAAAGTGAAAGGCTGGGAAAAAAATATTTCATGCAAACGGAGACCAAAAGAAAGCAGGGGTTGTAATACTCATATCAGATAAAATAGACTTTCAAATAAAGGCTGTGAAAAGAGACAAAGAAGGACACTACATAATGATCAAAGATCAATCCAAGAAGAAGATATAACAATTATAAATATATATGCACCCAACATAGGAGCACCACAATATGTAAGGCAAACGCTAACGAGTATGAAAGGGGAAATTAACAGCAACACAATAATAGTGGGAGACTTTAATACCCCACTCACACCTATGGATAGATCAACTAAACAGAAAATTAACAAGGAAACACAAACTTCAAATGACACAATGGACCACCTAGACCTAATTGATATCTATAGGACATTTCACCCCAAAACAATCAATTTCACCTTTTTCTCAAGTGCACACGGAACCTTCTCCAGAACAGATCCCATCCTGGGCCATAAATCTAGCCTTGGTAAATTCAAAAAAATTGAAATCATTCCAGTCATCTTTTCTGACCACAGTGCAGTAAGATTAGATCTGAATTATAGGAAAAAAATTATTAAAAATTCAAACATATGGAGGCTAAATAACATGCTTCTGAATAACCAACAAATCATAGAAGAAATAAAAAAAGAAATAAAAATATGCATAGAAATGAATGAAAATGAAAACACAACAACCCAAAACCTATGGGACACTGTAAAAGCAGTGCTAAGGGGAAGGTTCATAGCATTACAGGCTTACTTCAAGAAACAAGATAAAAGTCAAATAAATAACCTAACTCTACACCTAGCAACTAGAGAAGGAAGAAATGAAGAACCCCAGGGTTAGCAGAAGGAAAGAAATCTTAAAAATCAGGGCAGAAATAAATGCAAAAGAAACTAAAGAGACCATAGCAAAAATCAACAAAGCTAAAAGCTGGTTTTTTGAAAAAATAAACAAAATTGACAAACCATTAGCAAGACTCATTAAGAAACAAAGAGAGAAGAACCAAATTAACAAAATTAGAAATGAAAATGGAGAGATCACAACAGACAACACTGAAATACAAAGGATCATAAGAGACTACTACCAGCAGCTCTATGCCAATAAAATGGACAACTTGGATGAAATGGACAAATTCTTAGAAAAGTATAACTTTCCAAAACTGAACCAGGAAGAAATAGAAGATCTTAACAGACCCATCACAAGCAAGGAAATTGAAACTGTAATCAAAAATCTTCCAGCAAACAAAAGCCCAGGACCAGATGGCTTCACAGCTGAATTCTACCAAAAATTTAGAGAAGAGCTAACACATATCTTACTCAAACTCTTCCAGAAAATTGCAGAGAAGGCAAACTTCCAAACTCATTCTATGAGGCCACCATCACCCTAATTCCAAAACCAGACACAGATGCCACAAAAAAAGAAAACTACAGGCCAATATCACTGATGAACATAGATGCAAAAATCCTTAACAAAATTCTAGCAAACAGAATCCAACAACATATTAAAAAGGTCATACATCATGACCAAGTGGGCTTTATCCCAGGAATGCAAGGATTCGTTAATATCTGCAAATCAATCTATGTAATACACCACATTAACAAATTGAAAGATAAAAACCATTTGATTATCTCAATAGATGCAGAAAAGACCTTTGACAAAATTCTACATCCATTTATGATTAAAACTCTACAGAAAGCAGGAATAGAAGGAACATACGTCAACATAATAAAAGCTATATATGACAAACTCACAGCAAGCATTACCCTCAATGGTGAAAAATTAAAAGCATTTCCCCTAAAATCAGGAACAAGACAAGGATGCCCACTCTCACCACTACTACTCAATATAGTTTTGGAAGTTTTGGCCACAGCAATCAGAGCAGAAAAAGAAATAAAAAGAATCCAGATAGGAAAAGAAGAAGTGAAACTCTCACTGTTTGCAGATGACATGATCCTCTACATAGAAAACCCTAAAGACTCTACCAGAAAATTACCAGAGCTAACCAACGAATATAGTAAAGTTGCAGGATATAAAATTAACACACAGAAATCCCTTGCATTCCTATACACTAACAATGAAAAAACAGAAAGAGAAATTAAGGAAACAATATCATTCACCATTGCAACAAAAAGAATAAAATACTTAGGAGTATATCTACCTAAAGAAACAAAAGACCTATACATAGAAAACTATAAAACACTGATGAAAGAAATCAAAGAGGACACAAAGAGATGGAGAAATATACCGTGTTCATGGATTGGAAGAATCAATATTGTTAAAAGGAGTATAATACCATAAGCAATCTATAGATTCAATGCAATCCCTCTCAAGCTACCAATGGTATTCTTCACAGAACTAGACCAAAATATTTCACAATTTGTATGGAAATACAAAAAACCTCGAATAGCCAAAGCAATCTTGAGAAAGAAGAATGGAACTGGAGGAATCATCCTGCCTGACTTCAGGCTCTACTACAAAGCCACAGTCATCAAGACAGTATAGTACTGGCACAAAGACAGAAATATAGATCAATGGAACAGAATAGAAAGCCAAGAGATAAATCCACGTACCTATGGACACCTTATCTTCGACAAAGGAGGCAAGGACATACAATGGAAAAAAGACAACCTCTTTAACAAGTGGTGCTGGGGAAACTGGTCAACCACTTGTAAGAGAATGAAACTAGAACACTCTCTAACACCATACACAAAAATAAACTCAAAATGGATTAAAGATCTAAATGTAAGACCAGAAACTATAAAACTCCTAGAGGAGAACATAGGCAAAACACTCTCCGACATAAATCACAGCAGGATCCTCTATGACCCACCTCCCAGAATATTGGAAATAAAAGCAAAAATAAACAAATGGGACCTAATGAAACTTAAAAACTTTTGCACAACAAAGGAAATTATAAACAAGGTGAAAAGACAGCCCTCAGAATGGAAGAAAATAATAGCAAATGAAGAAACAGACAAAGGATTAATCTCAAAAATATACAAGCAACTCCTGCAGCCCAATACCAGAAAAAAATAAATACTCAATAAAAAAATGGTCCAAAGAACTAAACAGACATTTCTCCGAAGAAGACATACAGATGGCAAACAAACACATGAAAAGATGCTCAACATCACTCATTATCAGAGAAATTCAAATCAAAACCACAGTGAGGTACCATTACACGCCAGTCAGGATGGCTGCTATCCAAAAGTCTACAAGCAATAAATGCTGGAGAGGGTGTGGAGAAAAGGGAACCCTCTTACACTGTTGGTGGGAATGCAAACTTGTACAGCCACTATGGAGAACAGTGTGGAGGTTTCTTAAAATACTGGAAATAGAACTACCATATGACCCAGCAATCCCACTCCTGAGCATACACACCGAGGAAACCAGATCTGAAAGAGACACGTACACCCCAATGTTCATCGCAGCACTGTTTATAACAGCCAGGACATGGAAGCAACCTAGATGCCCATCAGCAGACGAATGGATAAGGAAGCTGTGGTACATATACACCATGGAATATTACTCAGCCCATTAAAAAGAATTCATTTGAATCAGTTCTAATGAGATGGATGAAACTGGAGCCCATTATACAGAGTGAAGTAAGCCAGAAAGATAAAGATCAATACAGTATACTAATGCATACATATGGAATTTAGAAAGATGTTAATGATAGCCCTATATGCAGAACAGGAAAAGAGACAGATATACAGAACAGACTTTTGTGCTCTGTGGGAGATGGCGAGGGTGGGATGTTTTGAGAGAACAGCATTGAAACATGTATATTATCAAGGGTGAAAGAGATCACCAGGCCTGGTTGGATGCATGAGAGAAGTGCTCGGGGCTGGTGCACTGGGAAGACCCAGAGGGATGGAGTGGGGAGGGAGGCAGGAGGGGGGATCGGGATGGGGAATACATGTAAATCCATGGCCACTTCATGTCAATGTATGGCAAAAACCACTACGGTAATGTAAAGTAATTAGCCTCCAACTAATAAAAATAAATGGAAAAAAAAAAAAATGCTTGCTCCTTGGAAGAAAAGCTGTGACAATCCTAGACAGGGTATTAAAAGCAGAGATGTCACTTTGCCAACAAATGTCTGTATAGTCAAATCTATGGTTTTCCAGTATTCATGTATGGATGTCAGAATTGGGCCAAAAAGAAGACAATCTGGAAACTTGATGCTTTCCAACCGTGGTGCTGGAGAAGACTCTTGAGAGTTCCTTGGACATCAAGAAGATCAAACCAGTCAATCCTGAAAATTTATTGGAAGGACTGATGCTGAAGCTGAAGCTCCAATACTTTGGTCACCTGATTTTAAGAGCCAATTCATTGGAAAAGACCCTGATGCTGATAAAGATTGAGAAGAGAGGAGAAGGGAACGACAGAGGATGAGATAATTGGATGTCATCTTGGACTCAATGGAAATGAATTTGAGCAAACTCTGGGAGAGAGTGAAAGACAGGGAAGCCTGACATTCACAAAAAGATGTATGTGACTGAGCAACTGAACAACAATGACAACTTCTGAAACTCTTCCAAAAACTTGCAGAGGAAAAAACACTCCCAACCTCACTCTATATGGCCATCATCATTCTGATACCAAAATCAGCCAAAGATATCATACACACACACACACACACACACACACAAACTATAGGTCAATATCACTGATAGACATAGACACAAAAATCCTAGGAAACCTAATGTACCAATATATTTAAAAGCTCATACATCTTGATCAAGTTTGATTTATCCCATGGATGCAAGAATTAGTCAATACATGTAAACCAATGTGACATATTACATTAACTAACTAAAAAACCAAAACCACATAGTCATCGTAATAGATGCAGAAAAAAACATTTGACAAATTCCACACCCATTTTATGATGAAAAGAAAACATTCAGAAAGTGGTCTTGAGGGAAACTGTGCTGGGCTGTGTTGTGTTTAGTCAGTCTCTCAGTCATGTCTGACTCTATGTGACTACATGAACTGTAGCCCAACAGATTCCTCTGTTCATGGGGATTTTCCAGGCAAGAACACTGGAGTGGGTTGCCATGCCCTCCTCCAGGGGATCTTCCCAAGCCAGGGATCGAACCCATGCCTCCCACATTACAGGTGGATTCTTTACCATCTGAGCCACCAGGGAAGCCCGTGAATATGGGAGTATTGCTATACTTTCCTCCAAGGTATCTTCCCAACCAGGGATTTAACCCAGGTCTCCCACATAGTAGGAAGATTTTTTACCAACTGAGCCAAGTGAGTAGCCTATCCCATTTCCATGGGGTCTTCCTGACCCAGGAATCAAACTGGTATCTCCTGCATTGCAGGTGGGTTCTTGACCAACTGAGATACCAGGGAAGCCCTATTTCAACATTATAAAGGCCATTTATGGCAAACTCACAGCAAACATAATTCTCAATGGTGAAAATCTGAAATCATCACCTCTTAGATGATGACCAAGAAAAGGATATCCACTATCACCTCTTTTATTCATAGCTTTTGAAGCCTTGGAAATAAGAGAAGAAAAAGAAATAAAAAGAATCCAAATTATGAAATAAGTAATAAAACTGTCACTGTTTGCAGATGACAGGATACAATACATTAAAAAGTCCTAATGATGAATTACTAGAGGGCTACCCTGGTGGCTCAAAAGGTGGAGAATCCCCCTGCAAAGCAGGAGACCTGGATTCAATCCCTGGGTTGGGAAGATGCCCTGAAGGTGGGCATGGACACCCACTCCAGTGTTCCTGCCTGGAGAATCACCATGGATGGAGGAGGCTGGTGGGCTACAATCCACGGGGTCACAAAAATCTGGACATGACTAATCAACAAAGCACACCAATCAATTTAGTGTATTTGCAAGATACAAAATTAATACACAGAAATTGCTTACATTCCTGTACACTAATTACAAAATATCAAAAATAGAAATTAAGGAAATAATTCCACTTACCATTACATCAAAAACAATAAAATATCTTGCAATAAACCTACATAAGTTGGTAAAATATATGCACTTGGAAAACTATTTATAAGATCCTGATGAAAGAAATTAATGACCACAAAAAGATGGAAAATTTTACTATGTTCTTGGATCAATATTGTTAAAATGGCTATTCTACCAAGAGCAATCTACAAACTCAATGCAATCACTATCAAATTAGTGATGACTTTTTTTTTTCAAAATCACAGCAACAACAATACAATTTGTCTGGAAACAAAAAGACCCCAAATAGCAAAGAAAAAAAAAAAAATCTTGAGAAAGAGAAATTGAGCAAGAGGAATCAGGTTCCCTGACTCCAGACTGTACTGCATAGCTATAGTAATCAAAACAGCATGGTGCTGGCACACACACACACAAAAAAACAAAAAACAAAAAACACAGGAATACATATCAATGGAACAGGATAGAAATTCTAGAAGTAAACCCACATAAGTGTGATCAATTCATCTATGACAAAGGAGGCAATATATACAATAGAGAAAAAGCTTCCAATAAGTGACACTAGATAAACTGGACTTCTCCATGTAAATGAATGAAAATATGCTGTTACGTAACACCACATAGAAAATAGGCTCAAAATGGATTATAGATCTTAACATAAGAATGCATAATATAAAAGTCAGAGAAAGACATAGACAGAACACTCTCTGATGTAAATTGCAGCAAGATCTTTTTTGATCACCTACTACAGTAATTAAAAATAAATAAGTGGGATTCAATTAAAATAAAAAAGCTATTCAATTAAACTAAAAAAGCTATGGCAGAGTAAAGGAAACCATAAGTAAAACAACAACAACAGAAAGAAACAACCCACAGAATGGGAGAAAATGTTTGAAAATGAAATGACACACAAAGGATAATCTCCAAAATGTAAAAACAGCTTATGTAGCTCAATAACAGCATTGAAAGCCCAGTTTAAAAAAAAAAAATTAAGTATAAGATTGAAATATGTATTGTTTCCAAAGAATACATGCAGATTAAAAAAAAAAAACACACATGAAAAGATTCTTAACATCGCTAATTATTAGAGAAATGCAAATCAAATCTACAATGAGGCAGCACCTTACACTGGTCAGAATGGGCATCATCAAGAAATCTGGACACAAACAAACAAAAAGTCTAGAAACAATAAATGATGGAGTGATTATGGAAGAAAGGGAGCCCTTCTACACTGTTGGTGATACTGCAAATTGGTATAGACATTATGGAGAACAGTGTGAAAGTTCCTTTAAAAAATAAAGCTAGAATGACAATACAATCCAGTGATACTACACTTGGGCATATGCCAAAAGAAAATCATGATTTGATAAGACACATGCACCCTAACATTTATTGCAGCACTATTTATAATAACCAATGCAAAGAAGCAACCTTAATGTCCAATGACAGATGAATCGATAGCTAAGATGTGGTGCATATATATAATGGAATATTACTAAACCATAAAAAATGAAATAATGACATTTGCAGCCTTGTGGATGGATATAGAGATTGTTATATAGAGTAAGGCAGAGAAAGACAAATATATGATATCTCTTATAAGAAGAATCTTAAAAATGGTTCAAATAAAGTAACTTACAAAGAAGAATTTCATATGTAGAAAGTAATCTTACAGTTCACAGAGGTAAAAGAGGAGGAGGGATAAATTGGAAGACTGGGATTTACACATATGCACTATTATATGTAAAATAGACAACTAAAAAGAGCTGACTGTATAGCAGAGGGAACTCTACTCAGTGGTCTGTAATGACCTATCTGGGAAAACAATCTAAAAAAGAGTGGATATATGTATATGTATAACTGGTTCTCTTTACTGTACAGTAGAAAGTAACAAAACATTGTAAATCAATTATACTTTAATAATTATTTTAAAATATGAATAGGATAAGAGATATAGAAAACAGTCAAGTGAATACTAAAAATACTTCGATAGTTATGAATGTACAAGAGCATAAACATCAAAAGTCTTCATTAAAGTTCAGATAATTTTTTATTATATAAATATATGTATGGAAAGCAACATAAAATTCACATAAAAAGAATAATTAAATATATTATATACTTGGAAAGAAGGTCAGGATTCAGGTTCTCCAGCATGATTTTAAATGTTAGATGGCAATGTCAAACTTTTTAGAAAAAAATGTACAACCTATACATTCTATACCAAATCACTTCATTGTTCATGGGCAATGGTAACAAAATTTCTCTCTTCTATGGGAAGACATTCATACTCTTCAGGAATGTAATACAATATTTAGAATTGTGTTTATATGATGAATTGACCAAAAGAAATTGTCTAAAGCTATTGGACATTTCTAAAATGTAGAATCAAGTTAATTAAGACAATTTTTCCAACATACTGCTGCATTACTGTTTCATTCCTTCATCTGCACACCACCAAATTAAGCCAAAATTCATTCAAAAGAAAATATAGAAAGTAGCAACAGATGTGGAAATAAGATATCTTATTAATTCTACAGGAGAAAAAGGAATTTGCGGCAGTATTAATTTGACCATATTAAAAATTACATGGGCTCAGTTTTATGGCCTGGAGAATTCCATGGACTGTATAGCCCATGAGGTCACAAAGAGTAGGACACCACTGAGCAGCATTCACTTCACTTCCCTGGTGGCTCAGTCAGTAAAGAATCCACATGTAATGAGGGAAATCTGGGTTCTATCCCTGGGTCAGGAAGATCCCCTGGAGAAGGGCATGGCAACCCACTCCAGTATTCTTTCCTGGAGAATCCCCATGGACAGAGGAGCCTGGTGGGGTATGGTCCATGGGGTCGCAAAGAGTTGAACATGTCTGAGTGACTAAGCACACAAAAATTACATACATGGACCTGCTATAAGGATATGGGATGTCAAGACACAAGATAAAACATAGCCAAACCCTTCTGAGATTTGAAGATTTATGGAAACTATATCTGTAGATATCCCAGTAGATATCCACTCTCATGGTTTTAAAAACATATCCACAAAGCTTCTCCATCAAAATTGAAATTTGATTTCCTCTCCTTTAAATGTGGATTAGCTTCAGTGACAAATATCTAAAAAAAAATTAATAATAATAACATTATGGTATGATTTTTCATGATTCTTATGTTAGTCTACAAAATGTTACACAGCTGTGATATGACTATCTTTGGGATACTCACTTTGGGAATTAATTTACTATGTTGAGAGAAAGTCCAGGAAATATAAAGAGGTCATATATCTAGCTGACAGTCTTGGCTAAAATCTCAATGATAGCCAGTATCACCTTCTATATATGTGAATGAGCTAGAATTTAGTTGATTCTAACCCTTAGTCATGGGGCTGACCCAGCTGATGCCAAATGGGGCAGAGATGATGTCACTCCTGAGCTTTATTTAAATTTCATATTCATTAAAATATTTTTGTTAAAAGGCTAAGAAGCAATAGATTAATGGACTATTCTGACATTTTCAAAAGGATGAAGAAATTGTAGATGCTGATTATTGAAAAAGGTTTGTAGCAGACATTTTTCAAGGATAAGTCACATGCATTCAAAATCAGTCAAACTGTTCAAGGAGGCACCAGAATAAAGATTGACATAACTAACAACTGTAGAGGAATTGAATCATCCCCAAAAAAGCTAAACATTTCCATATTATAATAATGAATTGTTCCAGGAAGGACGCCAAAACTTAACAACATCATGTCTTATAAATGAGACCAAATTAAAGAAAAAATGTTGATGGAAATCTGCCACTATCAAAGTTTCTTCAACGTTGGAGAGAAACCCTCTTAGAGAGTTTTTGGTGACTATGGAATTATGAAATGCTAGAAAACAAGCATTTGGTAGTTTTCAAGAAGTTTCTGCCTACTTTTGTAGCTGACTCACCTTCAGGCTCTTCATATTACAAAAAATTAAATTTTTGTATTTTTTGGAGAAACCTAATGTGCATTACATTTTAGAAGTATAATCACATGGACCAATGAGCTATAAATACTTTAGTAATAAATTTAATTATTGCCTTATATCACCTATGTATACAGTTGTACAAACTGAGTTTTCTATTTCATTTGAATAAAACTATACAAATATAATTACTACTGTTTAATATATTTCTGGAAATTCTGGTAAGCACTATAAAACAATTAAAAGACATAAGTGTGATTATTAGAATATAAATTATTTATTAGATGATTCCACGAAAAGATCAATAGTCATAATATTGATTCACAGGAGAGTTTAAATAGATGTCAAATACAATACTGTTTTATAAAATTCAATATATTTCTTCTACATCTGTAGTAATCAAATAGAAAATATTAAGGAATGCATTCTTCTAACAATAATAATTTAAAATATAGTTCCCTGCTCTTACTTCTTTCACCAAATTTGTCTGGGAAACAGCTTAATTTTATGCTATGTGTAATTATTGATTTAAAAAGGAAAATATATTGTATACAAATTTTATGTACAATTCAATTATTAAATAGTAAAATTTTCTAAGTTAAATAATACAAATTATATGTATATATTTACTGTCTACTGTATTTACTCTAGTTAAATATTGCATTAACTAAAAATAAATATGTTTTAAATGTACACAAAAAATTAATTTTTAAAGTAAGACACTGAAAAAGCCAATTGGTATAATGCTTAGGAAATTTGTGCAGAGATGGATTGAAATCATAAAACATACTACAAATTTGGCTAAAAAAATGTAGTATGCCAACCAATAAAAATTATGGAGTCTTGCATTTATAACATTGATAAGCTAACTAGTGAATCTTCTTCAAGCCCAGAGAGAAAAAAAAAGTATAGAAAGGATAATGTAAGAAATTTCAGACATTTTTGAAGATAAGAATGTAAGTAAGAAAATAATGAGATGCTTTTTGAAATAAAATTTAATAATCCTCTCCATGGACATTTTTTTTTATAAAATAAAAGTAATTTTAGTAGAGCATGAGACCAATCAAAGAGCAGACACCAATTTCAGAAAATCTATTTCATACGGCCACCAAACATTTTCAAAATATGTCTTTAAAAATGTTCTAGTGGTGAGTTGTTTCATCATGATTGATTCATTTATTAGAAAGAATAGTGCATATTTTATTCTCCAGGTATCTTTTTTAACAAAACAACTTCAAATGTTTTCAATTCAAAATAAATTTTCAAAGACTGGAAGGAATTAAACAGAATTTGAAACCAAAACAACAACAAAATTCTCATTATATTGCTCTTCTAAAGTGGGAATGTTCTTTTTTTTTTTAATGTTTAAATATATATTAATATATGTTGTCTTGCACAGGTTGATAACATAAGAGAAATAAAATGGCGGAATATCTTGAGAGTAATTTTAGGTGTTGCTGTACAAAACTATACAAAAAGTAATTTGCATCTTAGAAGATCAGAAGAATTTATTTAAGTCCAAATAATGGAAATTTCTAAATTTAGTGGAACTTTTATGGGCCATTATCATGTTGATATAGCTAATCATATATATATATACTATTTATGTAAAAAATGAAAAAAAAAAGAAGGATCTATAATGCTAGTAGAACATCATGCTGCTGCTGCTGCTAAGTCGCTTCAGTCATGTCCGACTCTGTGCGACCCCATAGACGGCAGCCCACCAGGGTCCTCCGTCCCTGAGATTCTCCAGGCAAGAACTCTGGAGTGGGCTGCCATTTCCTGCTCCAGTAGAACATCATGTTAGAGATGAAATAATAGGAAGTATACTAAAATAATCAAAATAATTTTCTTCACTATTAAGAGTAAGGCAACACTGAGTTGCATAACTGAAATGTTACAGTTTATCTGGCCATATTGTTTAGACATTTAAATTGAAATAAATGATACTATTTTATCATAAAGTTGGATCCAAAGCATACTTACATGTTGTTCTGAATGTATTAAGTTATACCCAATTATGCAAATGTATATGCATTTCCACAGTTTATCAGTGATGCTGGGCTGGATAACCTAGTCACCTGATACAATTTCAAAATCCAGCGTCCTAAGGTAGCAAGTTTTACTTTCTTCTCAATTTACCTGTTCAATGCTTGCCAAAGGAAACAATTTCAAATGCTAAGGGAACAGATATAAGGAAACAAGAAAGTCCTAGAATCATGCAGAAAATAGAGCTATGGAAAACCACATAAACTGTTTAATGTTTCTAACTAGAATCAGTATGAACTCTTATTTTATTGATTAGAATAAATAACCTAGTCATGCCTTATTCTAGAGTGATTATGGCAGTTAAATGAGACACTCCCTTATTTTCAGAAAAGAAGATTTTTATGTTAGGGAAAAGTTATAGTACTGTCCCAGTCCCAAGCAAACACACACACACACACACACACACACACACACAGTAGCAGTTGTTGTTCAGTCTATAAGTCGTTTCAAACTTTGTGATCCATGAACTTCAAGCACATCAGGTTCTTCTGTACTCCACTATCTCCTGGAGCTTGTTCAAGTTCATGTCCATTGAGTTGGTGATGTTATCTAACAGTTTCATCCTCTGCTACCCCCTTCTCCTGGAGCTTCAACTTCAGCATCAGAACTTCCAATGACTATTCAGGGTTGATTTCCTTTAGGATTGACTGATTTGGATTTCTTGCAGTCCAAAGGACTCTCAAGAGTCTTCTCCAGCATCACAGTTCAAAAGCATCCATTCTTTGGCGCTCAGTATTGTTTATGGTCCAGCTCTCACATCCGTACATGATTATGGGAATAACCATAGCGCTGACTGTATGGATATTTGTTGGCAAAGTGATGTCTCTGCTTTTTAATATTCTGTCTAGATTTGTCATCGCTTTCCTTCCAAGGAGCAAGTATCTTTTAATTTCATGACTACAGTTACTATCCACAGTGATTTTGGAGCCCAAGAAAATAAAAAAAAAGCCCAAGAAAATAAAATCTGTCACTCCTTCCAGTTTTTCTTCTATTTTCCATGAAGTGATGAGACCAGATGCTGTGATCTCAGTTTTTTGAACGATGTTTCAAGTCAGCTTTTTTACTCACCTCTTTCACTGAAATAAAGAGACTCTTCAATTCCTTTTCACTTTTTGCCATTAGGGTGGTGTCATCTTCATATTTGAAGTTATTGATATTTCTCTTGGCAATCATGAGTCCAGCTTGTAGTTCCTCCAGCCCCCAGCATTTTGCATGATGCACTCTGCATATAAGTTATATAGGCAGGGTGATAATATACAGCCTTGACATATTCCTTTCCCAATTTTGAACCAGTCCATTATTCTATGTCCAGTTCTAACTATTACTTCCTGACCTTCAAACATGTTTCTCAAGAGACAAGGAAGATGGTTTGGTGCTCCCATCTCTTTAAGAATTTTCCACAGTCTGCTGTGAGCCACACAGTCAAAAGCTTTAGTGTAGTCAATGTAGTAAAAGCAAATGTTTTATTGAAACTCCCTTTCTTTCTTCATGATTCAACAAATGTTGGCAATTTGATATCTGGCTTCTCTGCCTTTTCAAATCCTAGCTTGTATATTGGGAAGTTCTCAGTTCATGTACTGCTGAAGCCTAGTTTGAAGGATTTTGAGCATAACCTTGCTAGAATGTGAAATGAGCACAGTTGTTTGGTGGTTTGAATATTCTTCGACATTGCCTTTCTTTGGGATTAGAATGAAAACTGACTTTTTCCAGTTCTGTAACCACTGCTGAGTTTTCCAAATTTGCTGACATATTTAGTATAACACTTTAACAGCATCAACTTTAAGATTTTGAATAGCTTAGCTGCAATTCTGTCACTTCCTCTAGCTTAGTTCCTAGTAATGCTTCCTAAGGCCCACTTGACTTCATACTCCAGAATGTCTGGCTCTAGGTGAGTGACCATATCATCATGGTTATCTGTGTCATTAAGATCTTTTTGGTATAATTATTCTGTGTATTCCTTAAATGTATGTATATGTATTTACATATCTATATATCTCTATGTATTTACTTTATCTTCTCTATGAGATAATTTAAGAACTTCTCCTAAATATGTATTTCATGTATTATTTCAGTGATTAACATTAACTGAAAAATACATGTCAGTCATATTCAAATATTTATAACCTGGTGGCTCAAACCGTAAAGGATCTGCCTGCAGTGCAGGAGACCCAGGTTTGATCCTTGGGTCAGGAAGATCTGCTAGAGAAGAGAATGGCAACCCACTCCAGTGTTCTTGCCTGGAGAATCCCATGGACAGAGGAGTGTGGTGGGCTCCAGTCCATGGGGTTGCAAAGAGTCAGGCATGACTGAATGACTAGCACATACAAGACACACACTAGTGTTATAATGCAAGTTTCAGATTTTGCGTCCTCTATTCTTTCTTGCATAGAAAGTTTACAATATTTAGCTTTTTAAAGTCAGAAATATTATTTCAGATATCTACTCATAACACTGAACCAAATAACTGACAATCTCAAATGTATCTAGGAATAGAGAAATAAAAGCAAGAGCTTCTACCTTAATTGAAAATTAGCAAAGCATACAATCTCCCATATTGTATTTTAGTGTCTGTATTTACATCATCTGACTTTTCCTACACAGTTATCTACCTGAAAAGCTTTTTGCTTAATACAGTACTGATCTGATTCTTTCCTCCTCTTGATTCTGAGTTGGCTGTATTGTTCATGTACTACTTTCTCAGGCTTCAATCATGTGATTGCATTTATCCGAATGATCAGCTGTCCAAGAGGGCCTCACTCCTGTCTGGTACATAGTGTTGGTTTTTAACTTGGTTACTTCACTTCTCCTTCACTTTGCTTTCTTACTGTAGTCAGTAGCAATATGAGCCTCTTCAAACTGCAGTGCAAAGCAGCTTTCTCAGCAGTTGAAGATAGATGTATCAAAACTTCTTGTGGCCAAGCCTCATAACTCACTTATCACTTCTATCAATTTCCTTTGGTCAAAGCACAAGCACAGCCCAAGCTCAAATGATCAGTATAGTCCCACTGTGAATGAGAAAAGATACAGAAAACAAACAAACAAACAAAAAAATGGCCCTATTTATGACAGAGTAGAAGGATGTGTGTTCATCTTCTCCTGTGAAGCTCCAAAATTACAACTCACTGCTGAACAATCATTGACAGGAGAATGTTGGATCCCACCAAAAAAGATACCCCATGTTCAAGGGCAAAGGAGAAGCCCCAGAAAGATGGTAGGAGGGGAGAAATCACACTTAGAATCAAACACCATACCTGCCAGAGAATCTCGGAGTGCTCAAACAAAACCTTACATGCATCAGGGGACCCTGCAGAGACTGAGCCAGACCTGTGTTTGAGTGTCTCCTGCAGAGGTAAGGGTGAGCAGTGGCCTGTCAGAGAGTCAGGGGCTCTGGGTGCAGCAGAAATGGGTGTGGCATAAGCCCCCCTGAAGGAGGCTGCCATTAACCCCACTACAGAGCCACCAGAACTTTCACAGCACTGGGGAAACAGACTCTTGGAGGGCACAAACAAAACCTTGTGTGCACCAGGACCCAGGGGAAAGGAGAAGTGAGCCCACAAGAGACTGACCCAGACTTACCTGTGAGTGTCCAGGAGCCTCTGGTGGAGGTGTGGGAAGACAGTGGCCTGATGCAGGGCCAGGGGCAATGAGTGTAGCAGTTCATGTATGGCAACTTTTGAAGGATGATGTCATTATCTTCATTACCTCCACCATAGTTTGATCTCAGGTCAAACAACAGGGAGGGAACACAGTCCTGCCCATCAATAGAAAATTGGATTAAAGATTTACTGAGTATGGCTCTTCCCATAAAAACAAGACCCAGTTTCCACCTCAGTCAGTCTCTCCCATCAGGAAGCTTCCATAAGCCTCTTATCCTTATCCATCAGAGGGCAGACAGAATGAAAACCACAATCACAGAAAACTAAATAAACTGATCACATGGACCACAGGCTTGTCTAACCCAATAAAAACATGAGCCATGCAGTGCAGGGCCACCCATGATGAATGGGTCATGGTGGAGAGTTCTGACAAAACGTGGTGCACTGGAGAAGGGAATGGTAAAATACTTCAGCATTCTTGCCTTGAGGACCCCATGAACAGTATGAAAAGGCAAAAAAATAGGACACTGAAAGATGAACTCCCCAGGTTGGTAGGTGCCCAATGTGTTACTGGAGAAGAGTGGAGCAATAACTCTAGAAAGAATGAAGAGACGGAGTCAAAGCAAAAACATTACCAAGTTGTGGATATGACTAGAGATGGAAGTAAAGTCTGATGCTTTAAAAAACTATATTGCATAGGACCTGGAATGTTAGGTCTATGAATCAAAGTAAACTGGAAGTGGGCAAACAGGATATGGCAAGAGTGAAGATCA
Source organism: Cervus canadensis (assembly GCF_019320065.1). NCBI lineage: Eukaryota > Metazoa > Chordata > Mammalia > Artiodactyla > Cervidae > Cervus > Cervus canadensis. The sequence continues at coordinate 55,271,496 of NC_057394.1, forward strand.
ACATTTTAGGAATCAGTGAACTCAAATGGACTGAAATGGGTGAATCAAATTAAGATGACCATTATATCTACTACTGTGGGCAAGAATCCCTTAGAAGAAACAGAGTCGCCATCATAGTCAACAAAAGAGTCCGAAATGTACTATTTGGGTGCAATCTCAAAAATGGCAGAATAATCTCTGTTCGTTTCCAAGGCAAACTATTCAATATCCCAGTAATCCAAGTCTATGTCCCAACCAGTAATGCTGAAGAAGCTGATGTTGAACAGTAGAAATAACACCCCCCAAAAGATGTCCTTTTCATTGTAGGGGACTGGAATGCAAAAGTAGGAAGTCAAGAGATAACTGAAGTAACAGGCAAACTTGGCCTTGGTGTACAAAATGAAGCAGGTCAAAGGCAAACAGAATTTTGCCAAGAGAATGCACTGGTCATAATAAACACCTTCTACCAACAACACAAGAGAAGACTCTACACATGGACATCAACAGATGGTCAATACCAAAATCAGACTGATTATGTTCATTGCAGCCAAAGATGGAAAAGCTTTATAAAGCCATCAAAAGCAAGATCAGGAGCTGACTGTGGATCAGATCATGAACTCCTTATTTCCAATTCAGACATAAATTGTAGAAAGTAGGGAAAACCACTAGACCATTCAGGTATGACCTAAATCAGATCACTTATGATTATACAGAGAAAGTGACAAATAGATTCAAGGGATTAGATCTGATAGACAAAGTTCCTGAAGAACTATGGGTGGAGCTTCATATATTCTATAGGAGGCAGTATTCAAGACCATGCCCAAGAAAAAGAAATGCAAAAAGGGAAAATATTTGTCTAAGGAGGCCTTATAAATAGTTGAGAAAAGTAGGGAAGGTAAATGAGAAAAGGAAAGATATACCTATTTGAATTCAGAGTTCCAAAGAATAGAAAGCAGAGATAAGAAAGCCTTCCTTAGTGGTCAATACAAAGAAATAGAGGGAAACAATAGAATGGGAAAGACTAGAGATCTCTTCAAGAAAATTAGAGATACCAAGGAAACATTTCATGCAAAGATGGGCATGATAAAGGACAGATATGGTATGGACTTAACAGAAGCAGAAGATATTAAGGAGAGGTAGTAAGAATACACAGAAGAATCATACCCCCCCCCCCAAAAAAAAAAAAAATCTTCATGACCCAGATATCCCTGATGGTGTGATCACTCACCTAGAGTCAGCCAGCCTGGAATGTGAAGTTAAGTGGGCCTTAGGAAGCAGCACTACAAACAACTAGTGGATGTGATGGAATTCCAGTTGAGCTATTTCAAGTCCTAAAAGATGATGCTGTGACAGTGATGCACTCAATATGACAGCAAATTTGGAAAACTCAGCAGTGGCTACAGGACTGGAAAATGTCAGTTTTCATTCCATTCCCAAGGAAAGGCAATGCCAAAGAATTTAAAACTTGTGCACAATTGCACTCATCTCACATGTTAGCAAAGTAATGCTCAAAATTCTCCCAGCCAGGCTTCAACAGTATGTGAACCATGAACTTCCTGATGTTGAAGCTGGCTTTCTGAAAAGCAGTGGAACCAGAGATCAACTTGCAAACATCCTCTGGATCATCAAAAAAAGCAAAAGAGTTCCAGGGGAAAAAAAAAAAAAAAGAAGAAAACATTTAATTTTCTTTATTGACTACACCAAAGCCTTTGACTCTGTGGACCACAACAAACTGTGGAAAATTCTTAAAGAGAATGGAATTCCAGACCATCTTACCTGCCTCCTGAGAAATCTGTATGCAGGTCAAGCAGCAACAGTTAAAACTGGACATGGAACAACAGATGGGTTCCATATTGTGAAAGGAGTACATCAAGGCTGTATATTTTTACTTTCTTATTTAACTTATATGCAGTGTACATCATGAAAAATGCCGGGCTGATTGAAGCACAAACTGGAATGAAGATTGCCGGGAGAAATATCAGTCACTTCAGATATGCAGATGACACCATTGCAAGGAAAACGAAAGAGCCTCTTGATGAAAGTGAAAGAGGAGAGTGATAAAGTTGGCTTAAAACTCAACATTCAGAAAACTAAGATCATGGCATCCTGTCTCATCACTTCATGGCAGATAGATGGGGGAACAATGGAAACAGTGATAGACTTTATATTTTTGGCTCCAAAATAACTGTATATGGTGACTGCAGCCATGAAATTAAAATACACTTGCTCCTTGGATGAAAAGCTATGATGAAACTAGACAGCATATTAAAAAACAGAGACATTACTCTGCCAACAAAGGTCTGTATAAACAAGATATGGTTTTCCAGTAGTCATGTATGAATGTGAACGTTGGACCATAAAGAAAGCTGAGTGCTGAAGAATTCATGCTTTTGAACTGTGGTGTTGGAGAAGACTCTTGAGAGTCCCTTGGACTTCAAGGAGATCAAACGAGTCCATCCTAAAGGAAATCAGTCCTGAATATTCATTTGAAGGACTGATGCTGAACCTGAAACTCCAATAATTTGGCCACCTGATGTGAAGAAGTGACTCATTTGAAAAGACCCTGATGTTGGGAAAGATTGAAGGCAGAGGGTGAAGGGGACAACAGAGGACGACATGTTTGGATGACATCACCAACTCGATGGACATGAGTTTTAGCAGCTCTGGGAGTTGGTGATGGACAGGGAAGCCTGGCATGTTGCAGTCTATGAGGTGGTAAAGAGTCAGACTCGACTGAGTGACTGAACTGAACTGAAACTGCTGGAGAATTTTTTATTCTGATTTTTAGAGATATATAATTAGATGAATTATCTAGACTAATACATATAGCAAACATTTTTAAGCATTTGTAAGTAAAGCACATTAAGAGACCATACAAATTATAAAGCGTAAGGCTAGAAAAATGTTAGAGTTTAATGCCTCTCTGTGTGTACATGCGTATGCGTACATGTGTGTGAAAGTGAGAGAGAGGAGATTCCCTGATGTTTCAGGTCATTTCTTCATTCTTTTTTTTTTTTTTTTAAATAAGTGTAGATCAATAAAATATATTTTGAAATTGAGTGTTCTTTCATGATTACAATATTTGGGGTGAGGGAGGGAGTACTTGCTTGCAATTCGATTATTTAACAGAGCTACACAGTGGTTATTTGAGTATACTATTGTCTTCCCTGAAATTCAGAAAGTTCTCTACACATGAACCTTTAAGTTGTAAATTTTCAAACGTGTGATTGTTCAATTACATATCTAGTCATGGAACTTAATTCATGTCTCTGGCATACATGGCCACGTGTGTGCTTCCTCTGCAAGGGGTTGGCTTTTGTGTACTTCGCAATACAATATTGTACAGAGTACAGTAATACAGTGTAACTTGATCATTTTTTTCAAGAGGGTAGATAGAATTCAATCTATCAAGGAACAAGAACCTTTGCCGTCAATGTCAGGCATGAGCTTGACCTCTGACTCCTGTTGCTGACAATCCTTCAGCTCTACCGTCTCCCACCACCTCTCCCTCCTCCAGTCAGTAACACTTCTTGCCTGGTCACTTGATGCCAGCCCCGGTATACCAGCTGCTGTACTATATTACTGTACTGCCCCAGGTACTGTACTGTAAGATTAATGTCTTCTTTATTTCTTGTGCTTGTTTTTATGTATTATTTGTGTGGAAGTATTATAAACCTATTATAGTACAGTACTAGGTAGTCAAATGTGTTAGTTGAGTAGCCAGGTTTACTTTGTTGGACTTAGGAACAAATTGGATTCATAAGTGGGCTTTCAGAATGGAACTCATATGTATGTAGGGGACTTATTGTATAAGATTTTAAGGCCAAATGATATGTATAGCTATAAAACTTGCAAGTGTCAGTGCATTTAGGATGCATTTAAGCTGAATGATCTTAAATATCTTAGGGGTCTTTCAGAAAGCATCTATATTTAATTTTTAGAACAAAGGCCACAGGTAAAGGAATTTACAACAAGGGACAGACAAAATGAATGAATATGAGTAGATAAGAATCACAAATTGCTTGCATTCAAGTGTCCTAGCAGATGATTTTGACTGACAGGTATCTTGCAGAGTTGCTAAGATGGAACCATATGTCTGATAATTTCAGGATGCGACAGTTGAGAGAAGTGAGCCTTGCCTTGACTGGATTATACAACTTGTGAATATCAGAATCTCTGTCGGAAACTTGAGAGGCACAGACACATACTCCTCCACACCAGCCAGAGGCAGAACACAACACTCAGCCGAGCAGCTCACATGAAAACCCCGTGACACCCTCAGCCTTTCTCATGGCGTTTTGTTTTTTGACAAGACAGAATCACCCACGCCACCATCTGATCATGAGGAATGAAATGTTCCTTTCTTATCACTTTGGATTGACATGTCTAAAATCAGAATTTTAAAAATGCAATTGGAAAATAGGGGAAACAATTTTGCAATTTTTTCAAAGCTCTAAGTTCTATTTACTGCCAAATAGCTCTAACTAAGACATGGCTATAAAAATAATTTCAATGAATATTTTTAAAAGTTTATGAAATATTACAAATGTGGGAAAACAAACTAAAGATGTCAGATTCCTTATCAGCTTGCTATACATTAATAGAAACAAACTTAAAAAGTTAAATTTCAAACTAAGTTTATCTCCAATAAAGTTTTAATTACTTATAAATAAATCTTTAATGCAATATTCTTATGAACAACATATTAGAAATAATTAAGTAGAGGTTTTCTTTATGACAGGGGGTCAGTGTAAGGAGAGTTCATTTTCTCCTGTCAGTTAAACCTAGGAGCTACCAAAGTTTTGAATCTTGCCTCAAGAAAAATGTTAATAATATTATCCTCAATAAGTAGCATAAGATGAGGATCACGTTTGAAGTCAGATGAGATTTATTTAGACATACTTAAGCTATCTGTATGGTCTTTAAAAAAAAGTAAAAACATGAACTTAAAACTCAGGCTAAAATGCAGAATGAAAAACAGTTTGGTAGAGAGAATGAGAGAGAAACAGAGGGAGAGAGAGAGAGACTCCTAGAGCAGAGATACATCTCTCACACTTGCCCATCAGTAAAGAGGTGCCTCTGTCCCTGGATGCTAACAGAGGCCAAGTCATACATATAGTCATGTATGGGTGAGAGAGCTGGACTATAAAGAAAACTGAGCATCAAAGAATTGATGCTTTTTAACTGTGGTGTTGGAGAAGACTCTTGAGAGTCCCTTGGACTGCAAGGAGATCCAACCAGTCCATCCTAAAGGAAATCAGTCCTGAATACTCATTGGAAGGACTGATGCCTAAGCTGAAACTTGGCCACCTGATGCAAAGAGCTGACTCATTGGAAAAACCCCTATGCTGGGAAAGATTGAAGGCTGGAGGAGAAGGGGATGACAGTGGATGAGATGGTTGGATCACATCAGTGATGTGACAGACTTGAGTTTAAGAAGGCTCCAGGAGTTGATGATGGACAGGGAAGCCTGGCGTGCTGCAGTCCATGGGGTCACAAAGAGTCAGACATGACTGAGCAACTGAACTGAACTGAACTCTCACATGGCAATAAGTAAGTGTCCCAACACCCTTCCCTGCTGCCATACCGCAATGAAATTCAACTGAAACAGAACTTTTAATAATATTCAGAGTCTCATACCGTAGTGTCCAAAACATACACACTTCAATTAAAACTCGTTCTTTATACAAAGAACCAGGAAAACAACACTTTTGAAGTGGTAAAATTATGGAAATGGAGAACAAATTAGTGGCTTCTTAAAGTGAGGGATGGAGAGATGGGTGAGTCTATAAAAGGGCCAAATGAGGCATTCTAGAAATGACAGGTATGGTCTTGATGTATCGTTTTCAACATATTGGTTTTGATATCAAACTGTATTTCTGCTAGATTTCCCACTGGAGGAAAGTAAGTAAAGTGTACAAAGTTCTCTATAATTTCTTACAAATGCATATACATGTATAAATGACCTCAAAATAAGAAGCTTAATGAAAATATGTAATGGTAACAAATTAATATGAAAGAAAACTCTTATCAGCACATTTTTAATTTGCTGATAAGAGGCCCTCTCCATAAGAAATTGAGAAGATATTTTTTCGATTATTCAAACATGCACTCCAGTCTAAACACATCAAGGCCACATTTGCATTGTCACACACACGGACACAGGTGAAGATTTTCATGCTGTTAGTTGCTACACGGCAGTCTAGGGTTCTCGATGAACTGCTGGGCAGCCAGCCTCACATGGAAAGGTAAATCCACATAAGACACAGGAAGAAGCAGAGTGAAACAAGGTAGTTCTCAATGCTTCTGTGACTGGGTAACCTAACCAAAATGAGAGGACTCATTATTTACATAAATACTCTTCTCATCCTACAATCCATAAAGTGTTTTTTAAAATATATTTACTGTTACTATTTATAGAAGTGATTGATTGCAACTGTGCACTCTGTAGGTGGGCCATGGGGCTTTATTTTTTTTTTTTATTTGAGTTTTATCATCTGAAATAGAGCAACTATATAAACTATCTCAGCATTTTATTTTGAAAACATAAAAATATTAAATATGTTTAATAATATATATAATATATATGTGTACATGTATATTATACATATAAATAAAACATTTCTGAAATGTCAAAATTCTAGAAATGGGGAACAGCTGAATGGTTACCAGTGGTTATGAATGGGTGATGGTTGGGTGGTTATGAATGGATGATGGCAGTAGGAGGTTTTCTTTTTTTTTTTTTTTTCTTTTTTTTTTTAAATTTTATTAGTTGGAGGCTAATTACTTCACAACATTTCAGTGGGTTTTGTCATACATTGACATGAATCAGCCATGGAGTTACATGTATTCCCCATCCCGATCCCCCCTCCCACCTCCCTCTGAGGTTTTCATTTTACATATGTGTTTACATTTACATATACATTACTTTGCATATTTGTGTGTACACACATACACATCAAAGGACTTAGCCTAGCTTCTGACATGCATTAGCTGGTTAATATGTAGTAATCATTGTTTTCAATGACTATTATTACTCCCAATAATATTATCTTTGAAATGAATGACGTTAATATTACTTAGACTAACACTAAGAGATTAAAAAGTAGTAATAGAAAGTAATTGTAACACAGTCATGCCTTGAAGAATAAGCATCATTTTCTGAAGCAGAGAAAAGAGCGAAAAATAATTTCAATCCAGAACAATTTATTGTCATTGAGTGTAGATCTATAAACATTAGCAATATCCAAGAAACAGAACAAAGGGATCAGTGATCTTACAGAGGCAGCCAGAGTACTGCTACCTCACAGTTCCAGCATGACACCAACGCACAGCTCTATTTTACCAAGTATTGAATTTGCTTCATATTGAAAAAGTCATCCATGACATCCTCAATCACATTGATTCAAAAACGATAGTAAACAGGCTTTTAACTAAGATAACTTATTATCCTAAATTGTCAGCCTTGAAAATCACTAGAACAGAGAGAAACAGAAAGGAAATGAGATGTGTTAAGAGATATGAGCAAATAATATAGTGTGAATCATTTTTAAAATAAAGAGGCTATTAAGCACAGTGACAGAATATCTATGACAGATATATTTAATATACGGGAGAGTCTTCAAAGCAAAGCCTAAAAACATGCTGAAACTCCAAAGCTCTACAAATTAGATTTAAAGTTATAGTTCAGTAATGAAAGGTTAAAGGGTCAGCACAATATCAGTGTGAAAATCCAAAATCACATATTGAGAGATCCAGGCAATATTTTTTCTGGTGCAATTGAGCCTAAACAGGAAGTGTTCATATTCCAAAAATAGATGTTATTGTGCTCCAAATCTTTAACTAATTGAAGAAAAAGATTTTTATTACAAGCTAGTGTTTATTTTACTGTGTAGTATCTACTCTATATTATATAATCCATGCATTCTATATCTACATTATGTCTGTATAAAGTCCAAAATGTTATACCTATTTCAATCCACTGTATCTCACCTGTCTCTAAGGCATTATTTGGAGTTTTTTACATTTATAAAATAGTCTCATCTCAGCCTTCCACTTTCTGTATTCCCATCTCCATTTCTAAACAAGAAGGTCTGTAAGAGGGGCTAATTCTCCTGCCCTGTGTTGAGGTAGCTGCTTTTTTTTCCCCCAATAGGAGGAGATTGATTAATTTAAAAAGCATGTTATATACTTTAAAAGGAGATAAATGTGTAGCAATGCAAGTTTAAGCAAGTTTATCCTTAAAATGCAAATTTCTTTATATCCATACATCATTCTTCCATAAAATCATCCTCTGAATAATTGTCATTTGCCAGATAGCATACTGATAGCCAGGTACACCTACTCTAGGTACAAAAGAGTTTTCCTAAGATTAATGTTATTAACCACTCTGTTTCATTTATCGATTAAATAGAGGTAACAATAGAAATCAATATAAATATTGCTTTGGTGATCAGAAAGATAATGTGAGAAAAGTACCTAGTACATTAAATACTTAGCAAACATATGTCTACTTTGTAAAATATCATTATAATAGAAAATGCATGTAAGAATTTCAAGCCTGAAAATCCTTGAATGATATTAAAGGAAAATATTAGTCTCTTTTCCCTTCCTGTATACTATTTCCATTTCTCAAGGGTAGCTTTTCTTATTGCATCAGTGTTTAGTTCTTAGTATATTGTAACACTGCCCTGTCCAACACAGTAGCCACTAGCTACATATGGATATTTAAATTCACATTAATGAAAATAAAATATATTTCATTAAAAGACAGCTTCTCAGTAATGAAATTTCAAGTGCTCAGTAGTCATGTGTGGAGTCATATGTCTATTCAATTGGTCAGTCAAAAATAAAACATTTCCATCACTGAAGAACGCCTTAAGCAATATGCTTAGACATTGGTATTGTTATCTTGAAGAAAGTGTCAAAGTATCTTGATAAAATGTTCATATGGCCACAATTATTCTTGCAAAATTCTAGAGTAATTAACTTCTAGGAGGCCATAGTTAAAATTCTTAGATGTTTCATAATGGTTTTTGTGTCCCCCTCCCTATGCTTTGGAAAAGACTGGCTTCCATGCTTCAAACTCTACAAAGTAGGTGTTTTGGGTCTGAATTCCATTTATTTTAACTAAAACTACATCCTCTGTAAACAGTGGACCCACAAACGGAAGGAAAATACTCTCAGAAAGTCACAAGGAAATTGACACTGGTTAAAAAAAGAGAAGCAGTTTCTGTCTTCCTTAGAATTTTCACATGGGTAAATGCCCAGTGCATTATGCACTATTTATGGATTTATAGTAAATTATCTCAATCCTTTCCTTCTTGTCCTTCTCTCTCTCTCTTTCTTCTAATGACTTAAATTAAATTCCATTAAGTTAAATGCATTTCTGTGGTGATTCCACCTCTAATTCTTGATTTTGACATTATATATAAACTCTCTAGAAAAGAGATTTTGAAGCTTTGACTATAACTCACTGACAGACACATTCCTGCTGGTTTCTTAGCCCCACCATCTTTTCAGACCCAGCCATTCTAAGAGAAATTATTCCATCTATTCAGAATTTTTTTTCCCCTTTTCATTTCTCCTTTCCTCCCTTTCCCTTCCTTTCTTTCTTTTCTGTTCTTTTCTTTTTTTTTTTTTTTCCATTTTACCTAAATTCAAATAGCCTTGCCTTTCCCTGAGGGCAGGGGAGCCAACTGGGCTTGAGGCTAATTTTAATCACATTTCTCAGGAAGTGTCCTTCATTAATGATTCCTTTAAAACTTGCTTATGAAATCTAAGCTTAAAGAATTCCCACACTTTTACCTGGCAGAATAAATCACACATTTTTGTTGTCTTCTTCAGTACATGTTTGAAGTTCAGCTCAGCTGTATACTTCATAACGTATGTATCAGCTTGCTATATTTCAAAAAAATTATAAAAAAAATTTACTTAATTGATGAACCTTCCTCTTAACCTTCATGCCATTGTTTTAGGTTGCAGGCATTCAATTATGGTCATACCAATAGAATTTTAATAGGGAAAATATAAATATGTATAGTCAGTCTGCTGATGGCTGAATGTGGAAGCTGAATGCAAATCTGAAATATTTTTTATATGGAGTCATATTATATAAAATGACACCTGGGGCAGCAGTTTGTATGCAGCACTAGGTTGCCATTTAATCTCTTAGATAAAGAAGAAAAAGTGCTAGGAAGCTTAGTGCTAGGAGATTAACCTCCTCCACTGGACAGCAAAGTACAAAGTCCAGCTTTTGTCTGGTTGTAAGAAGTAAAATTTATTCTCCAGGGCTCACTGCAGAAGGGGCGTGTTTGGTACCCAGCTGAAATTACAGTCTTGTTTAGCTTTCTTTCTTTCCCTATTCTGTTTCCTCCAGCCTCCAGTGATTTCTTCTGGGAAATTTCCTTACTATGGCATTTGCTCCTGAATGTTGGCTCAGTGTCTGCTCTATGAGAGCCAAGACTAGGAGGTTCTGATGCTCTGAAATGGTGGGTGGTGGTTGGATCACTTGTCGATCACTTGCTGTTCAGATCACCAGGCATTCTCATAAGGATCCATCTCTGGTATTAGGTGAAGTGATAAAAATCCTGGTGTTTTATAGAATTGCAATTGCTGAGAATTTTACTGATGTTAAACTTCTATTGTTGTTTAGTCACTAAGTCATGTCCTCTTTTGCAAACCCATGGACTGTAGCCCACCAGGCTCCTCTGTCCATCAGATTTGGAAGAATATGGAAGTGGGTAGTCATTTCCTTCTCCAGGGGATCTTCCCGACCCAGGGATAAAACCCACATCTCCTGCATTGCAGGCATGTTCTTTACTATTGAGCCACCAGGGAAGCCAATGTTAAACTAACGGGATAATAATAGGAAGGATGCATTTTGAATGAATTATATACATATATATGACATTTGAGGAGTGGGCTGGGGATAGTGATTACAGGAACTTTGGATGTGAGTGTTTATTTCTGAATGACATTGATGCATTGAAAAGAGAAAATGACCACATAGGTAGGTCAATTACCAACTTAAGGAAACTGTTAGAGTGTGTATCCGAGTCATCGTGTATTAATAAGAAGACGAATTTTCAGGCCTCTGATGAAGAACCTAATCCTGATTAAATGCAAGGATACTGCCTGCGATATACACATACTACAGTTTGTAATAGATTGCTCTGAACCTTCTGGGAGTGGATTTTGGGAAAGGGAAGTGAAAATATAAACAAAGCTGGATAATGGAGAAGTTTTTGATTTGGAAATGCTCTCCTATGCCTTAAGATTTTGTATCCTGGCAAGAACTCTTGGTGCTAAGTATGATGTACTGGAGGATGCCTTTTGGGAATTCAGGAAAAAGCACATTAAATGATATCAAGATGCCATGTGAAAGAGTGTGAGTTTGGGAGAGATGAAGTGAGCGGGGGTATGATGGTTTTTTACTTAAACATAGGTTGATTTCTCCTTTCCCCCTTGAAATCAAATGGGACTCAGGTATTTAAGTATTTATATGAAAATAAGGACCCTAATGTTTGTTGTGCTGTGCTAACTCACTTCCGTCACATGCAAATCTTTGTGGTCCCATGGACTGTAGCCTGCCAGGCTCCTCTGTCCATGGGATTCTCCAGGCAAGAATACTGAAGTGGGTTGCCTCTTCCAGGGGATCTTCCTGATCCAGAGATTGAATCTGTGTCTCTTACATCTCCTGCATTGGTAGATGGGTTCCTTGAGATAAATGTAATCTAGTATTCTCTCTTGTGATGGTCCATCATGTCCAAAGACATCTTCTCAAATTTGTCCTATAGAAAAAAAAATTCAGTATTCAGAACAGCTTGTTACTAATTCAGGCTGTGTCCTGAAGTTGAGGTTGCTGTAAATTCTTTGGGAGAAGATATGAGTGTATTTTTAGTTTGTTTTATTAATGAGTCAAAAAAACTGTCTCTCTCATTCAAATAATTTTAATTTTCAAATCAATGCAGGCTGCTATGCAACTTTTCCAAAATACTTTAAATGGATGGATTCTTTTTCTTATATTGTAAACCATATGGTCAGATACAGTGTATTATACAATTTTCTTATTGTACATTCACTTCTGAAAGATACTCCCACTATGTAATCTCAATATAGATTAAGATATAATATGTATATGCATACATATGTAATACATAATAATATGTAATATATAATACATATATGCAATGCATAATATAGTATATGTAATACATAATAATAATATGCTTGGTTGAAAAAATTATTAAATTCTACATATATTCCCATTTGCAGAATAAATATTTTTCTTGAAAAAGGAAAACTTTATCTGTAAGGAATTATTCAGCTTAACTTTACTCTTGACATAATCTTTACCTTAATGTTTCTTTCTGTTTGTAAAAAAAAAAAAATAAACTGATCCATTTGCCATAATTCTTCAGGTATAAAGAGAGAGAGGAAGAATTATCATAGAGTCTGAAAATAAATGCTATTGGACAAATTCCACACATGTGCCCACTTCTTCCTGCCTTCAGTCCAAGGTGGCTTTGAGGGGATTTTTCACTATAGTTACCATTTTAGTTATACATCATCACACTAATAAATATTAAATTCACTTTCTTCTTACTCTCATTTCTTTCTTAACTCTATTTTTCCTGAACTACTGACCATTAAAGAGTCTTCAGTCGTGAGACACAACTGAGTAAATGGAAGTTTTGCTATACTTTTTATGATTTAAAAAAAATATAAAGAGTTAGGATTCCTGATATGTGAACATATGTCTCTTCATTTACCATATGTCTCTTATTTTAATATTAAATGAATTATCCTTCCTTTTTATCCAGAGAAGTACACATGTCATTCTAGTCTACTGGTCTGATATTAACAATCTTCAAAATGTCATCTCTGCATTTCTGAGAGCTATCTGTAGAATCATCTCAAGTGAGTTTAAGAATAGTTTTCCTCCGGTCTGTCTTCTCAAGTTTTCTCCCTCTCCTCAATAATATAATGCAATTCCTGAAACTGAAGACCTCATGGATTAGCTGCTCACTGGACACAGGTTTTATTTTCACTGAGAAGATTACAGAACAACTCAACCTTGTTTCAAAATTGAGAAAATCACTCTCACTAATTCCACAACACATTTAACTAATCCACTAAAATACAGCAATTAGCTGGCAATTAACCTTCTTCAAAGAGATTGTCTTTTTTTTTTTTTTTTTCAGCTATCTCTAGTTCTTTAAATACAGGCCACAACTAAAGCTTTCTTCACAATGAAGAAATCCTTTGCCCCACTAATTTCCTTTTTTTCTTAAAAGAGAGCAGTTAAGAGAGGGGCAGGTAAGAACATTCCTCTTTTCTTTTGCTAGTCTTTTGCTCTCTGATGAACAACTATTTATGAAAGAACACACCTACATCTGCTAAATATCAGTATCTATCTATCTATCTATCTATCTAACAATCTATCTATCTATCTATCTATATACGTACGTGCATGGTCAGTTGCTTAGTCATGTGTCTGACTCTGCGACCCCATGGACTGCAGACTGCCAGGCTACTCTGTCTGTTGGATTATGCCAGCAAGAATACTGGAGTGGGGTGTCATTTCCTCCTCCTGCAGAATCAGGATTTTCTCCAATGAGTCAGATCTTTTCATCAGGTGGCCAAAATATCGGAGCTTCATCTTCAGCATCAGTCTTTCCAATGAATATTCAGGACGGATTTCCTTTAGGATTGACTGGTTTCATCTCCTCAAAGTCCAAGGGAATCTCAAGTGTCTTCTCCAGCACCACAATTTAAGAGCATCAGTTCTTCAGCCCTCGGGCTTCTTTACAATACCGTTCTCACATCCATACATGACTACTGTAAAAACTCAGAGCTCTGACTACATGGACCTTTGTCCGCAAAACGATGTCTCTGCTTTTTAATATGCTGTCTAGGTTGATCATAGCTTTTCTTCTAAGGAGCAAGTGTCTTTTAATTTCATGGCTGCAGTCACTGTCAGCAGTGATTTTGGAGCCCAAGAAAATAAAATCTGTTTCCATTTTTTCCCCCATTTATTTGCCATGAAGTGATCGGACCAAATGGCGTGATCTTAGTTTTTTGAATGTTGAGTTTTAAGCCAGCTTTTTAACTCTCCTCTTTCATCTTTATCAAGAGGCTCTTTAGCTCCTCTTCACTTTCTGCCGTGAGTGGTGTCATCTGCATATCTGACGTTATGGATATTTTTCCCAGCAATCTTGATTTTAGCTTATGATTCACCCAGTCAAGCATTTCACATGATGTACTCTGCATATAAGTTAAATAAGCAAGGTGACAATACACAACCTTGATGTACTCCTTTCCTAATTTTTAACCAGTCCTTTGCTCCATGTTCAGTTGTAACTGTTGTTTCTTGACCTGCATATTGGTTTCTCAGAAGCCAGGGGAGGTGGTCTGGTATTCTCATCTCATGAAGAATTTTCCACACTTTGTGGTGATCCACACCATCAAAGGCTTTAAGTAGTCAATGAAGTAGATGCTTTATTGGGTCCCTTGCTTTTTACTTGATGCAACAGATGTTGGTAATTTGATCTATGGTTCAAATTGGTTCAAGCCTTTTCTAAATCCAGTTCATAACATCTGGAATTTCTTGGTTCACCTACTGTTGAAGCTTAGCTGGAAGACTTTTGAGCAATACCTTGCTAGCAGGTGAAGTGAGTAGAATTGTACAGTAATTTGAACATTCTTTGGCATTGCCCTTCTTTGGGATTGGAATGAAAACTGAACTTTCCTAGTCCTGTGGCCACTGCTGAGTTTTCCAAATCTGCTGACATATTGTATTTACCAGGAACATCTTGTATGATTTGAAATAGCTCAGCTGGATTTCCATCATTTCCATTAGCTTTGTTACAGTAATGCTTTCTAAGATCCACTTGACATCATATTCCAGAATGTCTGTCTCTAGGTGAGTGATCGCACCCTAGTTGTTGTCCAGGTCATTAAGACATTTTTTGTAGAGTTCTTCTGTGCATTATTGCCACCTCTTTTTTAATATCTTCTACTTCTGTTAGGTCTATATTTTTTCTGTCCTTAACTGTGCCCATGTTTGCATGAAATGTTCTCTTGGTATCTAATTTTCTTGAAGAGATCTCTAGTGTTTCCCATTCTTGTTTTCCTGGATTTCTTTGCATTGCTCACTTTCTTATCTCTCCTTGCTATTCTTTGGAACTCTGTATTCAGACGGATATATCTTTCCTTTTCTCCTTTGCCTTTAGCTTCTCTTCTTTTCTCAGCTATTTGTAAGGCCTCCCCAGGCAATCATTTTGCCATGTTGCATTTTTTTTTTTTTTCCTTAGGGATGGTTTTCATCTCTGCCTTGTGTGCAGTGTTATGAACCTCCATCCACTGTTCTTTGGGCACTCTGTCTAACAGATCTAATCTGTTGAAACTATTTGCCACTTCCACTGTATACTAATAAGAGATTTGATTTGGATTATGCCTGAATGGCCTGGTGGTTTTCCCTATTTTCTTCAATATAAGTCTGAATTTTGCAGTAAGGAATTTATGATCTGAGCCACAGTCAACTCCAAGACTTGTTTTTGCTGACTGTATAGAACTTCTCCATCTTTGGCCACAAATAATATAATCAATCTGATTTTGGTATTGACCATCTGGTGATGCCCACATGTAGAGTCTTCTCTTTTGTTGTTGGAAGAGGGTGTTTGCTATGACCAGTGTGTTCTCTTGACAAATCTCTGTTAGCCTTTTCCCAGCTTCATTTTGTATTCCTAGGCCAAGTGAAAGTGAAAGTGTTAGTTGTTCGGTTGTGTCGGATTCTTTGCAACTGCAGGAACTGTAGCCCACAAGACTCCTGCGACCATGGAAATCTCCAGGCAAGAATACTGGAGTGGGTAGACTTTTCCTTCTCCAACGGATCTTCCCTATCCAGGGTTATAACCCTGTTCTCCTAAACTGTAGGAAGATTCTTTACCATCTGAGTCACCAGGGAAGGCAAACTTGTCTGTTACTCTAGGTATCTCTTGACTGCCTATTTTTGCATTCTGGTCTGCTGTGATGAAAAAGGACATTCTTTTTTTTTTTTTTTTTTTATGTTAGTTCTAGAAGGTCTTGTATGTCATCATAGAACCATTCAGCTTCTTCAGCATTAGTGATCGGGGCATAGAGTAGGATTGCAGTGATAATGGATGTTTTGCTTTGGAAGTATGTATATATATATATATACAATACATATATATATATATATTCACACACACAGATATGCATATAATATTATGTAATATCATATATATAATATATATATAAATGTAAGATGAATCCAGATTTCAATGATGAAAACCTCTAGATCTGCATGAATGTATCCAATTTGAAAGATAAAATGTTATTTGACATTTAATCTGAAATACTGGCTAGCTATTTTTCTTTTTTCTGTTGACTAAAAAGCTCACTATTCAAATCTCTCCCAGAACAATGAACAATATAGTGTGGGAACTAATTATGTTTTGCAGTACAGAACATGGAAACTCATCTCACGTCTCATTGGCAGAACACCAACTTCAAAAAAGTATGAGATCATACCACCACCAAGCACTTTAATGTGATTTTCTTCCTGATTCCTTTGGTATGACACTTCTGTATCTGGAATGCCATCAGCTATGACCTTTTCAGCTTGCAAAAATCTTTTAAAGACAATCATCAATGCCATAGAGACAATGAATGTCTTTAATCTTTTTTTACCAAAAAACAGCTCCCATTTTCTACATACAGTTTTACTGAAAATTCATACTAGAAAGTGCCAAAATCACTTGATCTATCATATCGTGAATAAACAAAATACTACCTATTTCTCCAACCTCCTCTCAAGACAGTCTTCTTTTTTGGATATCCCAACCTCATTGGCCTGCTTTCAGGTTCTTCAATTCCTCTAGCCTGCTTCCTCTCTACTCATCCTCTTTCTTTACTGAATTAATTCTGGAAACTGGTTTGGGGCTCTGAGAAGCCCTTCATTGTTCTTCAGATTACACAAAGTTGCTCTAGTTATACGGCCTTGTATTAGGTTCTATTACACTATTTAACATCACTACAATTTAATATTTTTGCATCTGTTTAATAAAAGAGAAACAGAAGCATCTGTTATAAGCATTGTTGCCACCTGAAAATATAATCTAGTTATTGTGTTATCATAATATGTTCAATATTTATGGAATAAATGAGGGAATAAATAAATACTTCCTCCAATGTAACATATGCTCTTTTACTGGCATTACAATTGCAATATATCTGTGTGTATTGTGAAACTGAAATGTTTAAATCCTAGGGTAGAAATCTTTTCAAGGTAAAGTTTAATGTTTCAAAATATTCAACATAGTTAAACCTGTTCAGAACCGAAAGATCCACAATTTAGTCTCAAAAAATGCCTATGCTGTTGATGCTGGTGGTTGGAGAAGAATAGGCTGGGGGGAGAGGTAGAAGGCTCACTGAAATGGGTTGAGGAGTAGATGAGAGGTCAGAGGGAGGATGGAAGCGACTCACTGGGGAAGTTACTGAAATCGTGAGGCACTCTGTGTTACATGTGCTGTTGTTGCTGTTGGGGGTATCCGTTTTCAGTAGGACAGATACAAGTGTGTTTAATGCTAGAGAACTAAGACAGCAGGGATTTTAGGGCTAAGAAGGATATGCAGATAATAGATACAAATGTCCTTGAAAGAGAAAAAATCCAGAATCATTTTATTTCTGAGAGGATTAGCCTTCGTTGGTGATAGGTGGAACTCCCTTGCTCTCTTCCTGATGCAATAAATGTTGGCCATGATCTTTCTTTCTTCTTCTTTTTTTTTTAATAGTGAGTTTCAAGTCATCTTTCTTACTCTCTTTCACTCTCTTTAAGAGGCTCTTTAGTACCTTTTCACTTTCTGCCATAGAGTGGTATCATCTGCATTTGTGAGGTTGTTTATATTTCTCCCTGCAACCTAGATTCTGGCTTATGATTCATCCAGCATGGCATTTCACGTGATGTATTCTGAATACATGTTAAATAAACAGGGTGACAATTTACAGCCTTGTCATACTCCTTCCCAAATTTTGAACCAGTCCATCGTTCCAAGTCTAGTTCTAAGTGTTGCTTCCTGACCTCTCTATATGCTTCAGAGGAGACAGATAAGGTGGTATGGTACTCCCATCTCTCTCTCTCTTTTTTTTTTTTTTTTAAATTTTTATTAGTTGGAGGCTAATTCACATTTCAGTGGGTTTTGTCATACATTGATATGAATCTCTTTAAGAATTTCTCACAATTTATTACATGTTGTGATCCATGTAATAAAAAATGTTAACGTAGTCAATGAAGCAGAAGTAGGTATTTTTCTGGAACTCCCTTGCTTTCTTCCTGATCCAATAAATGTTGTCAATTTGATATCTGCTTCCTTGGACTTTTCTAAACCCAGTTTGTTCACCTGAAAGTTTTCATTTCACTTACTGCTACTGCCTAGTTTGAAGGATTTTGAGAATAACCTTGTTAGCATGTGAAATGAGCACAGTTGTATGGTAGTCTGAACATTCTCTGACATTGCCTCTCTTTGGGATTGGACTGAAAGCTGACTTTTTCCAGTCACCACTGGAAACAGTGTGACCACTGTTGAGTTTTCTAACTTTGCTGACATATTGAGTACCTCATTTTGAAAGGCGGGAGCGGGGATCGGGATGGGGAACACATGTAAATCCATGGCTGATTCATGTCAATGTATGGCAAAAACCACTACAATATTGTAAAGTAATTAGCCTCCAACTAATAAAAATAAATGAAAAAAAAATAGTATCATCTATTAAGATTTTTAATAGCTCAACTGAAATTCCATCACCTGCCCTAGCTTTGTTCATACTAATGCCTCCTAAGGCCCACTTGACTTTACACTCCAGTATGTCTGGCTCTGGGTGAGTGATCACACTATCATGGTTATCCTGGTCATTAAAATCTATCTTACATAGTTCTTCTGTTCATTCTTGCCACCTGTTCTTAATCTCTTCTTCTATGTCCATATTGTTTCTGGCCTTTATTGTGTTAATCCTTGCATGCAACGTTCTCTTGTTATCTCCAATTTCTTGAAGACATCTCTATTCCTTCCCATTGTATTGTTTTCCCATTTTTCTTTGCATTGGTAATTTAAGGAGACCTTACTCTCTCTCCTCACTATTCTCTGGAACTCTGCATTCAGTTGGGTATATCTTTCCTTTTCTCCTTTGCCTTTCACTTTTCTTCTGTCCTCAGCCTCCTCAGACAACCTTTTGGGATGATTTGGTAATTGTCCCCTACCCTATACAGTTAATACCCTCCATACATAGCTCTTGAAGTACTCCATCTACAAGATCTAAGCCCTTGAAGCTAGTCCTCACTTCCACTCTATAATCATAAGGGATTTTATTTTGGCCATGTATGAATGGCCTAGTGGGTTTTCCTACTTTCTTTCAATTTTAGCCTGAGTTTTGCAATAAGGAGTTTATGGTCTGAGCCCCAGTCAGTTCCAGGTCTTGTTTTTGCTGACTGTATAGTGCTTATCTATCTTTTGTTGCAATAATCAGTCTCATTTCAGTAGTGACCATATGTCAATGTCCATTTGTAGATCTGTCTCTTGTTTTGTTTGAAAACAGTGTTGCAGAGACAAACATATTCTCTTGACAAAACTCTGTTAGTCCTGCTTCATTTTATAATCTAAGGCCAAACTTGCCTGTTATTCTGGGTATCTCTTACGTTCCTACTTTGGCATTCCAGTTCCCCATGATGAAAAGGACATCATCTGAGTGTTAGTTCTAGAAGGTGTTCTAAGTCTTCATAGAACCAGTCAACTTCAGCTTCTTCAGCATCAGTGATTGGGACATAGACTTGGTGTGATATTGAATGGTTTACTTTGGAAATGAATTGACACCATTCTGTCTTTTGTGAGGCTGTACTCAAGTAGCATCTCCAATTTTTTAAGGCATTCTTGATCACAGTAGTAGACACAATAGTCATCTTAATTAAATTCACCCATTCCTGTACATTTTTGTTCACTGATTCCTAAGAAGTCAATGTTTAATCTTGCCCTCTCACATTCAATTTACCTTGGTTCATGGACCTAACATTCCAGGTTCCTATACATTATTGTTCTTTGCATCACTGGACTTTATTTCTGCCATCAGACACATCCACAACTGAGCATCATTTCTGCTTTGGCCCAGATGCTTCATTCTTTCTTCAGCTGTTAGCAACTAACTGCCTTCTACTCTTCCATGGTAGCTTATGAAACACCATCAGGGTCCAATATGACTGGGGGAGGTCATCTTCTGATGTCACACCCTTTGGTCTTTTCATACTGTTCATGGTGTTCTCCTAGAAAGAATAGTGGAGTGGGTTGCTATTTCCTTCTCCAGTGGACTGCATTTTATCAGAACACTTCGCTATGATACGGCCATCTTGGGTGGCCCTTCAGGGCATGGCTCACAGCTTCTTTGAGCTATACAAGCCCTTTCATCATGACAAGGCTGTGATCCATGATGAAAATTAGTGACAAGATACTGAAGGGTTTTCTTTATGATTTTTTTGTCATAGATAAGGGATCAAGATAGAGGTATTGAAGAAGAGTTGAAGGATATTAGAGAAATACTGAAACCTCTGTTGCACTAAGTCAAAGCATGGACTACGGATGGGCATATAGAATTTCTACGTAATTTTAATGGCACAGTTATGTTAACAGATCAAAGTTTCTAATGTTTCAATCCCCCATGTTATCTTCTTCTAAATAGTGTTTAGGAGTTCAAGGATATGTTCAGTCAAAATAGGGCAAGAACTTGATACTGAGAAGTGATTAAAGTTGTAAACCATGTAGATGGGATAAAGAAGGACATAAATAATTGTATATTTTAGAATAAACAGAGAGAAAAATGGGGTAAATGAGTGTTATTGTGTCAGAGTTTCAGTGCTTTCACTAAAATCTCTGAGCAAGTTTAGATCTTAGAGTGGTATTTGTTATGATTTCTCAAGCTGATGTCCATCATTTTGATTGCTGAATAGTTATCTATGTAAAGAATTCATTTTTTACTGTAGATATGAAAAATTGAGGTGTGTCAGGAGGATAATTTTTATTTTAATATTCAAATATTTAGGCAAATAGGAAAGGTAAGAGGTAAGTTTCCATTCCATGTGATCAATTTCATCAAATTTTATGTCTGAATTTATCATGGAGATTATGAGAAGAAATTCTGTGGTAAGACACTTTATTGGCTTGTTTGTTTCTATTTTTCTGATGCTATGTGTGCATCAGTGAGTTAAGTTCTTTAAATTGCATTTCCATCTTTCTGCTGAGGACTGGAAAGGGTCTTTCTGAGGGCAGAGTAATAAAAGAAAACAGGAATTACCCCTATGGAAATAGGATATTGTCTGGAGAATTCTGAGTAGTGTGCTTACTTTTCTTGTTTTGTAGCCCAGATATTTGGATTATTGCATTCTAAGGTCATGATTAATAATAAAGTTGCTATTAATAATGAAGTAACTAATATTTACACATAATCCTAATTGTATCCTGGCCATTGTGCTGAGAGCTCCATGGAGGTGATCTCAATCGTAACCATAGATGTAGTTGTAGGAAATATATTTGTCAAAGATGCTATAGATTAATTCAGAAAATGCTCGAGAACCTAAGTAACTTTCCCAGTGTTACAGTTAGAACAAATCAGAGAGGAATTCCATTTGAGGAAGTTATCTACTCTGCTCTTTACAATATGTTTTCAGAAGTCTCTAGCAATCACGTCTCTCTTGTACTCAGCCTGACAACTTTGCCAGATGAAGCAAACGTATTTGCTGGCTCCTCTGTGTGAGTGAGAAATGGCTCTCTTAAGTGTAGTTTCTGGACTGTTGGCAGTGGCATCAATTTACTAGGGATGCACGTTCTCAAGCTACCACCCCAGACCAACCAGTCAGAAGTACAGATTGCTAATTGGGGCAATCTATCATGATTGTGAAACACACCACAGTCTGAGAACAACAACAGTGGGGTGTAAGGTCATAGCTCCTAAAGTTATTTGATTTGCTCCACTTAATTGTGCCTGGGAGGCTCCGACATTTGAATGCTGGATCCGGTGCTCAGGCATTTTTACTTTCCAAGCAGCAACCTCCTATTTCTGTACTATTACAGGTGGAGATCAATACTTATCTAGTCCCATTCTTCCCAATTCTTTAGACATTCTTCAAGCTTTCTGAACTATAGATAACACCATTATTACCATTATTATCTGTTAGAGGTGGTAAAACTTGCCTGGCTTTTAAAAAAAATGTCTTTTGTCATTTCAAAGGAAGGAGATGTTAAGTGATCATTTTTTTCTTTGGTAACTCAAACGCTCTCTGTTTCTCTCCCTTTTTCATGACACCATAATCATTCTGCAACTTTCCACTGGTGCTCCTCATCTGACCTCACTTTATAACTAGGATCTTCTATAGAATTTTCTACTCGATTTTCTCTATACAGAATTTATAGGTTGGACTGTACTCTAAGCTTTGTGAACAACTCAAGTCAATATCTAATATGCCAGGATTACTATTTTAAGAAAGTTATGAGAAAGTTTGAATTCTATTAATTTGTGTTTTTCACAACATTCTATGGGCTAGTCAAACTGGGTCACTTTGAAGATGTGCTTAGATTTTTAAAGGCTCAGGATTATTTGTGTTTTTGAAGACTAATAGCTTTAAAGACTAGCAGGTTAAACATTATTTCCTCACTCAGGACCTATTTTTTTCTTAAAAATATATTTATTATTTATTAACAAATTATTATTTATAATCAGTTAAAATAAATTAGAATGAAATACCATTAAAATACTATTCATATTATAATGTATCTATTCTTCTTGTGCTTTTATTCTCATTTTACATGTCCTTTCTTTTCTACTGTTTTCATTATTTTGTTTAAAAATAAATTGGCAGGCCACATTAGGAAATATGAGCTAATTAAAAATGTTTCAAGACAGTTTCTTCTAGGCTTGATCATGAGTTTATTATTATATTATAATATATTATATTATATAATTATATAATTATATTATATATTATTATATTATATTATTATATTATATTTGCTTTTTTTTCTAAGATGTATATCAGTTACTTTAGGTAGACTTCCGTATCTTAATTGACAAACTGATAGACACCAACTTTGTATCTCTGTTCTGCTAACATTATGTCTCAGTACATTTTACATTGCTCTTGTCCATATTACTTCTCTTTTAAAACATTTGAAAGCAATTAGAAGACTATATAATGAATGGTACCTGCATCCTGGTGTCTAAAACTGTTTATAAAAAGTGGATATAAAGTTTCTTGGTGAGGAAATCTTCACTTACTGAGTAAATCACAGACATTAATATCAGACAGTCTCAGCTTTGATGTGCTGAAAAATCTATTCTCAAAACATTCTTCATACTATAAATAACTCACTAATAAATCATTTCAAATAAGTCAGTACTTTCTTCCTTAGTAACATAATTTTAAGTTAAATGCAATGTGTACGTTTTTGTTCCCACTATGGCTGATGCAGAAGGAACCTGTGTCTTAAGCTTTGATTTCCATAATAATACACAATAACTGAAGGTTTTCAGTAGGTATTAATTAAAACTTTGTGTATTGATTGAATAGCATATACCAATTAACTATATTAGACTGTGATCATTTACTGCAGGTCATTTTCAGTGATCAGGACATGCCTCCTATTTGAAGTTAGTATCCCATTAAATACATCTTTTGTTCAATATATTAAAAATTCTGAAGGCTTTCATACACTTATATTTTCTTCATTTTTATAAATGATTAAGCTGATAAAAACAATCAATTTACTTCATGTTCTGGTCATACACAAAACTATCTAAATTTAGGTATTTCCATTTATGACTTATTACAATAAACTGAATTAAGATATAAGAGATACAAGATATAACTGGATATAAGAGATCACAGGAAGACAATCTGGGGCCCAGAAAGTTTAGGATGAGATACAGGTCTGTAACTTGTATGTCATAGACTTTCAGAGAGTCTGTCTACAATCAGCTCTTCCAGCCAGTACCCAGGAGACTTGGAGTAGACCCAGTAAAAACACCAATCCATGGTTTCACATATCCCCTCCATGTTCATGTAAAGAATATAGTACCAATGATATTTCTCAACTAGCCCTATTGCAATTTAAATCAGCAGAAAAATCCTCATATGAATACAAGTGGTAATTCATGAAAAAAATACTCCAAAGGCATATTATACTTTTCTATTCTCATTTCTCATTTTTAATTGTATAAATCTATTGCCTGAGATTTTTCAGAGATCTCATTTTGATGTGCAGCACTTTGCCTCTCAATGTTTTTGAGAGGCATTTTAATGTTTATATAGTGAATTATATTTAGTCTTAGAAATGAAAGCATTTCTAACCAATATTGTAGTGTATAGTCTTCCTTTCTTTATCATTCTTTTCTCCCAAAGCTCTACCACCTGGAGCAAATGTTACTTTTTGATAGCTACATTTACAATTTGACTCAAAGAAATTTTCCTTTTCCTTCAGGTTGGGACATTATGCGATTTGACAGATGAATAATATGACTTATAATGCTTTTATATGCATAGTTTCCTAAACTAACATTCTATTTTTCCTCATTTAAAAACTCTATTTGTTAAAAAAATAAATATTGCAATATTATTTTTGAGAAATTGTTCTTTTCCACATTCTTGTTCTTCTTTGCTTTTCTACAGTCCACGATAGGCTTGTTCCAACTTTGCAGCAAGATTTTACTCACCAGAAAGCAGTGAATTACCATCGAGTCAAATGAGAAAGACAGGTGAATGATAAATGGGAAAAGAAAGCATCAATGTATCACTCCAGTTAGGTACTCATTACTCATTACTTAAAATGTTTTTAAGAAAACCAACATTCGCTTAGTAACCTGGATAAATGTAACATTTACTCACTCCTTGAATCAATTTCATTTTAAAGTGATGATAGATCAAAACCACTTTTCATTGTAATGAAATCATTATGTAGCAAATAGCATATGAAAAGCTAGGTTACTAAAATATTTTCTCTACTTTTTTCCCATCCAAACACAAAGAAATTCCCGTAGAAAGTGCATAACTGCAGTTTTTGCTTCTCTAATAATGAAGCTTCCTATTTCAAAAATACATAGGCTCATAGACAGTAAGTGATTCATTCAATATTGCTCTTTGTCGGCTTCCAAAAGCAATACAACATCTATCTAATAGCTCAGGATTGGGTCTGATTCCCCTGAGGCTTGTTCCTCGCCTTTCTCTGCTTGCTCTGGAACACCAGAGTGCTGATCACTACAGGCAAATTGTCAAGCCCTCCAAGCCAGTTAAGTATTTGGCCAAATAAAGAGGGGCATCGTAAAACCTGGAGGGCAGGAGAGAGAAGGGTGAAGCTTAGTTTTTCATTCTTTCTCTCTCCCTTTCCCTCTCTCTCTTCCCACTTCTTCTGTTTCTCTATTGGGCACATATCCAGTAGTAAATTGAATTTTCTGCCTGTGCCCTTTTTTCTCTGGTCTCAGATAACACTGCTTCCTCCAGCCCTGAGAATTTTTTTGTTTCTTTCCATTGATATTTTCTAGGCTAATTCATCACATCCAGTTTGAATTTTCAGGTCCTTGATCAATTATGTAACTGATTCCCTGCATGAAATTCCTGCGGCTTAAATGCTTAAGTGTATTTCTGATTTCTTGGTTGTTCCCTGACTAATACATACAGTACTTAAAAATAAGCTGTTATAAGGAAGATCTCTATTATACCCCATATAGTATTCAGTCAATACATACTTTTTCATAAAACCTCAAAATCTCAGAGTTGCAATGGGTCTTAAAACTCAGACATTATGCCAGTAATCCTAAATATAGTTCCTAACAAGTTTCTCCAGTCATTTTCAGATATAGACAGGCATTTCACCTATTATCTTAAAAAAAAAAAAAGAAAAAAGAAGAAAACAACTTTCTTCATGTCAAATTGAAATCTGACCTATTTGGCTTGTATACATTACTCTATGTGGTTAAGAGCCTACATATTGCATTATATATACCTATTTTCCTTATCTGAAAAACAGAAAATATTGCTTCAGAGTTTTTGCTAAAAAACTTAAAGGAGATGAAGAGTGTTAAAATACCTGATGACTCAGGGAAATATTAATTCTCTTCCTCATTTCTTTCTCTATTTCACATGCTCTACCTTTTAACATCATAGATTATTGGATATTTGAAGGATATCCCTCAAATTTCTATTATCAAGTTTAAGCACCCTAGACTATTCAAACATTCCCCATAGAATGTACAGTCTTTTTCTTCCAGGTCAATGTTCATTAATTTCATATTTAGCAATTCATGTTTGTTGCAATAACTCTCACATGGAAACACCTGGAGTTCAGGTAATTTTGTTTATAATGAGAACAGTCCCCATGGACATGTTGCAGTCCATGGGCTGCAAAGAATTGGACACAACTGAGGGACTGAACTGAACTGACCTGAACTGAACCATAATTGAACTGAACATAACCATAACAGAGCAAAGTAAAGTGTGCTTATCAATTCACTCATTTCTAGAAATAAAGACAATGTACAGTAGCATGCAGGACAATATGAAGAAAAAAATACGTTGTCCTTAACTCTGAGATATCACTGATTATTAGGCATGCTTGATTACAGGTGTGCTAAAATGTAAAAAAAAAAAACAAAACAATATTGTTGTAGGATATCATCAAATTTAAGATTCAGTCTGATTTCATAGACAGCAAAATATGAAAACAGGACTAATTCTGTCATGGCACAGGATATTTCAAATTTCAAAGCATACGTTCAAGTAAAGCAACTGTTTAACAGTTATTAATACTTCTCTGCTAACCTAGGTAAAATCACATGGCAGATCTATACCTACATATTTCATATTTTTAGTGTTACTACACACGATATTTTTGAAATTTATATTTCCTGACATTGAAAATATAAAGAAATACTAGACACAAGAGTCGGACATGACTGAGCGACTTCACTCTCACTTTTCTTTTTTTTTTCTTTTATTAGTTGGAGGTTAATTACTTTACAATATTGTAGTGGTTTTTGCCATAAAGTGACATGAATCAGCCATTGATTTACATGTGTTCCCCATCCTGAACCCCCCTCCCACCTCCCTCCCCATCCCATCCCTCTGGGTCTTCCCAGTGCACCAGCCCCAAGCACTTGTCTCATGCGTCCAACCTGGACTGATTCACACTTGACAGTACACTTGTTTCGATGCTGTTCTCTCTGAACATCACACCCTCGCCTTCTCCCACAGAGTCCAAAAGTCTGTTCTATACATCTGTGTCTCTTTTTCTGTTTTGCATATAGGGTTATCGTTACCATCATTTTAAATTCCATATATATGTGTTAGTATACTGTATTGGTGTTTATCTTTCTGGCTTACTTCACTCTGTACAATGGGCTCCAGTTTCATCCATCTCATTAGAACTGATTCAGATTAATTCTTTTTAATGGCTGAGTAATATTCCATGGTGTATATGTACCACAGCTTCCTTATCCATTCATCTGCGGATGGGCATCTAGGTTGCTTCCATGTCCTGGCTATTATAAACAGTGCTGTGATGAACACTGGGGTACACGTGTCTCTTTCAGATCTGGTTTCCTCAGTGTGTATGCCCAGAAGTGGGATTGCTGGGTCATATGGCAGTTCTATTTCCAGTTTTTTAAGAAATCTCCACACTGTTTTCCATAGTGGCTGTACTAGTTTGCATTCCCACCAACAGTGTAAGAGGGTTCCCTTTTCTCCACACCGTCTCCAGCATTTATTGCTTGTAGACTTTTGGATAGCAGCCATCCTGACTGGCGTGTAATGGTACCTCATTGTGGTTTTGATTTGCATTTCTCTGATAATGAGTGATGTTGAGCATCTTTTCATGTGTTTGTTAGCCATCTGTATGCCTTCTTTGGAGAAGTGTCTGTTTAGTTCTTTGGCCCATTTTTGGATTGGGTCATTTATTTTTTCTGGAATTGAGCTGCAGAAGTTGCTTGTATATTTTTGAGATTAATCCTTTGTTTGTTGCTTCGTTTGCTATTATTTTCCTTTCATGCATTGGAGAAGGAAATGGCCACCCACTCCAGTGTTCCTGCCTGGAGAATCCCAGGGATGGGGGAGCCTGGTGGGCTGCCGACTATGGGGTCGCACAGAGTCAGACAGGACTGATGCGACTTAGCAGCAGCAGCAGACACATGTTGTTCACTCTGCTGGATCAGCACAATATCATGGATAGAAAGGATAGTGTTTTGATCAGCAGAATAATGTGATAGTGTGGATCACTTCTGACTGTGTTATGACAAAGATTACAATCACCTGGGAAATTTTATTAAAAAAAATATTTTTGACAGCTCAAGTGAACTCAAACTGTATTTAGCCATGTTTTTACTGATAAGAATGAAATAAGAATTCTCTCTACCTTCATTGTTTATATCTGAAGCCTAAGTAGTAGTGTTAGTCGCTCAGCCGTTTCCGACCCTTTGCACCCCATGGACTGTAGCCCGCCAGGCTCCTCTGTTCATGGGATCCTTCAGGCAAGAATAGTGGAGTGGATGGTCATTCCCTTCTCCAGAGGATCTTCCCGACCCAGGGATCAAACACAGGTCTCCTGCACTGCAGGCAGATTCTTTACCACTTGAGCTGCAGGAAGACCATCTGAAGCCTTATGCTCTAGTGATGCTATGATCTCTGGTATCTGCAGGGGCCAGATTAGATATTTATGTATTTATTAGGTTGTGCTGCGTGGCTTATGCAATCATAAATCCCCAACCAGGGACTGAACTTATGCCCTCGGCAGTGAAATCTAGGGGTCCTAACCACCGGACGGGCAGAGAATTCCCCAGAATAGCAATTTAAATTGATTAATATAGATTACCACCAAGCTTTCTTTCTTTCTGATGGTAGAAGTGTCTTGTGTGCAAAACCTTTTAAAGACAGTCATATACTTGTGGATGAAATATGTCACCTGCCATATCACTAAACAAAGGGTGTCCTGACCATCGAGCTGTCAGCATCGACAGCCATCCTTGGCAGTGCACCCTCAGAGGATTCAGGATAAAGAAAAACAGCACACTGGTCCTTAGTGATTAAGGCACATATCAAAGGAATAATGTTAATGCATTCAGCTTCTTGTATCTTCAAATACATAGAAAAGTGCTGCATTCATTATCTTGAGATATTTGATTTTCTGTAATTAGCAGTAATTTGTTAATGGTTGACACTGGTTTTTTTGTTTGTCCGTTTGTTTGAACTCGTATATCCTGGCTCCTCCTTACTTCTTTAGAATAGTCTTCAGAGATACTCCCAGACTTAAGTTCTCAGGAAATCCACTAAGTATAATATAATTCTCAACTTTTGAGTCATGTGTTTCTTTTCAGTAGACACTTTGCACATAGGTCTGGCCTTTATTGCATGTATATATCAATGATCCTAAATAAAAGACAGAATACTCCTCTTAACTGAGGCAGACCTCTGCCTCACCACTCCCTCCCATTAGAATTCTACTGCTCCATAGAACACTTTTTAATTTCTATTTTCTTAATTTGTTACTTTTGTGAACTGCCAGGACACAAAAAGTTGGAGATAAGATATCTACTTTACTTGATGACACTTCTTGAGAGAATGATCCCAACTTGTTGCAAAGAACTAATACAGTATTCTTCACACACACACACACATACACACACCATTTGGAATTCTCATGGTATCTATTATCATAGGATTTACTCTATTTTAAAACATATTCTGTGAATGTATTCTTTACTATAAATGTTGAACACCTATTTATGGCTTTGAAATTGCTATTTTTCTCTCATGTCCATCTCTTACTCTCTCTTTTTGGGAACTAAATATCTGCAACAGGGGCCTTCCTGATGACTCAGTGGTAAATAATCCACTTGCAATGCAAGAGGCATGGGTTTGATCCCTGGGTCAGGAAGGCCCCTGAGGAGGAAATGGTAACCCACTCCAGTATTCTTGCCTGGAAAATCCCATGGGCAGAAGAGCCTTGTTGGCTATGGGCTCACAAATGTCAGACATGACTGAGCACACACACGCTGCACTGCTCACTGCTGTCTGCAGCAACTTCAAAGGACACACACCATACATTTATAAGTTACATAGTTATGAAAATATATTTTGAAATATTTAAAACTAGAGGAAATAGAAAATTCCCTTGAGGACATAAATATACTTGCTGAATCTAGAAGGAAAATGTATATTTTTCTACAAAATGCACAATTTTTATAGTTGTGAATTTAAGAAATAGTTGAATATATATTTTGGGTTTAGACTTAAGATTAATCTACTATATATAAGGGAAAATCTCTAGCTATTACATGAATAATTTAAATAACTCATTTAAAATATTTAAAATTTTAGAGCATTATAATAACTAAAAAGCAAATTTAAATTATTGTTATTATAAGAAAGATAGTGATGCAAGGGATTCTATGAATGCACACGGAGCCACATTCTACTTTGGTTAAAGGAAACTAGTATCCTTGGTAAGAAGAGAAACATCATCCTGTTTATTTATTTAGACTCCATCTCTAGTGTTAAAACATTAGGCAACTATTGTAGGTTAAATAATCCAAAATGATATACCAAAGTAACACAAGCAAATATATTACAGCTAAGTAAACACACATTTTCTATATCCAGTGCAATTTTTTGCTTGTGAAATTGCTTACTTATGCAATTTTTTTTTTAATTTAGAGAGATTAGGAAGACACCATACTGGAAATAAGGTGATTTCATGAGATAATTTGGCCAGAAACCTTGTGAGGTTACGTTATATGTAGTTGCTGGTTTATCCTTAACTTTTTGAGTAGGGCTGTCTCTTTCTATCTCTGTTTATGTACTTGTTTAGAGGAATCATGCTTCTTAGGGTGTGGGAGCATGCTCTATCAATATATTACAAAGTACAAAACAGACAGCACAGAGGTTCTAAAGAGACTTTAATCATAAGAAACATATATAAAG
Organism: Cervus canadensis; assembly: GCF_019320065.1. Classification (NCBI taxonomy): domain Eukaryota; kingdom Metazoa; phylum Chordata; class Mammalia; order Artiodactyla; family Cervidae; genus Cervus; species Cervus canadensis. The sequence goes on from NC_057394.1 coordinate 55,302,499, forward strand.
CTAGAAAAGTAGTTTAGACCTAACATCAAAGATCCCTCCTACCTGTGTGTGCTCCCAGTCACTTCAGTCATGTCTGACTTTTTGCAACCCTATGGGCCGTGGCCCACCAGGCTCCTCTGTCCATGGGATTCTCTAGGCAAGAATACAGAAATGGGTTGCCATTTCTTTCTCTAGGGACTCCTTCCACCCCAGGGATTGAACCCACATCTCCTGCATTGTCAGGTGGGTTCTTTAGTACCAACTGGGAAACCCCAAAGAGCCCTTGCAACAAATAAAACCATTCACATTCTAATAGTTGTATTTTTATGTTTCTCAGGAACCTCCATACTGTTTTCCATAGTGGCTCCACCAACTTGTATTCCCAAGAACATTGTGCAAGGATTATCTATTCTCCATATCATCAACAACTTTTGTTATTTGTGGACTTTTTGGTGACAGTCATTCTGATAGGTGTGAGGTGAGATCTCATTGTTGTTTTGATTTTCATTTCTCTGATGATTAGTAATGTTGAATATATTTTTATGTGCCTGTTGACCATCTATTTGAAAAAGTTTCAGGTCTCCTGTCCATTTTTTAATAGGAGACCGTAGTGAAAGAGGAGAGTGAAAAAGTTGGCTTAAAGCTCAACATTCAGAAAACTAAGATCATGGTATCTGGTCCCATCATTTCATGGGAAATAGATGGGAAAACAGTGGAAACAGTGGCTGACTTTATTTTTTGGGGCTCCATAATCACTGCAGATGGTGATTGCAGCCATGAAATTAAGAGATGCTTATTCCTTGGAAGGAAAGTTATGACCAACTTAGAGAGCATATTAAAAAGCAGAGACATTACTTTGCCAACAAATGTCCGTCTAGTCAAGGCTATGGTTTTTCCAGTGGTCATGTATGGATGTGAGAGTTGGACTGTGAAGAAAGCTGAGCACCAAAAAATTGATGCTTTTGAACTGTGGTGTTGGAGAAGACTCTTAAGAGTCCCTTGGACTGCAAGGAGATCCAACCAGTCCATCCTAAAGGAGATCAGTCCTGGGTGTTCATTGGAGGGATTGATGCTGAAGCTGAAACTCCAATACTTTGGCCACCTGATGTGAAGAGTTGACTCATTGGAAAAGACCCTGATGCTGGGAGGGATTGGGGGCAGGAGGAGAAGGGGGAGACAGAGGATGAGATGGCTGGATGGCATCACTAACTCCATGGACCTGAGTTAGAGTAAACTCCGGGAGTTGGTGATGGACAGGGAGGCCTGGCGTGCTGCGATTCATGGGGTCACAAAGAGTCGTACACAACTGAGCGACTGAACTGAACTGAACTGAACTGATATATATATATATATATATATATTTGTTGTTGGTATTGACTTGCATGACCTATTTATATATTTAAAATATTAACCTTTTATCCACCCTATAATTTATAAATATTTTCTCCCTTTCAATTGTTTATATTTCCATTTTATCCATGGCATCCTTAGCTGTACAAAACCTTTTAACCTTATTTAGATCCAACTTGTTTCTTTTCTCTTTTCTTTCTTTTGCCTATGGGGACTGATCTGAAAAGCTATTCCTATAATCAAACACCTATAATCACCTATAATCAAAGAGTGTTCTTCCTATTTCTTTTCTACTTTTATGATTTCAGGTCTTACATTTATATCTGTAATGCATTTTTAGTTTATTTTTGTAGGTGGTGTGAGAAAATATTCTAATCCCATTCTTCAACATGAAGCTGTCCAGAGTTCTCACCAGCACTTATAAAAAAAATTGGCTTTCATCCACTGTATGTTTTTGCCTCCTTAGTTATAGATTAATAGATCATAAGTGTGTTTTATTTCCAAGCTATATTCCATTAATTGATGCGTCTGTTTTCCTGCCAGTGTTACAGTGGATATACATTTGAAGAAAATGAAAACACTAATTTGAAAAATTCATGTACCCCCACATTCATAGAAGCATTGTTTACAGTAGTCGATATATAGAAGCAACCTAAGTGACCATCAATAGATGAATGGATACAGAAGGTGTGTTATATATATTCAATGGAATATTACTTAGCCATAAATAGGAATGGAAACTGCCATTTGCAATAATATAGATGGACCTAGAGAGTATGAAATAGTGAAATCAGACCAAGAAAAAGACAAATACTCTATACTACCACTTTTATGTGGAACCTAAAAAAAAAACAAAAAACAAAAAAAACAAAACAACAATATAAATGAATGCATATTACAAAATGGAAACTGACCCACAGATATAGAGAACAAACTAGGATTATCAGTTGGGAGAAAGAAAGGAAAAGGGATGAGGTAGGGATGGATATAGGATTAACAGATACAAACTACTATGTGTAAAATAAATAAACAACAAAGATATATAGCACAGGGTGTAATAACTACAAATGGAGAATGATGTATAAAAATATTGAATCACTATGCTGCACATATGAAACTAGTATAATACTGCAAATCAACTACATTTAAATTTTGAAAAAAATAAATCCACATTATACTATTTGTATATGGAGTTTTCCAAAAGCGCTCACTGAGATAGACTTTATGTTGCCAGGTATTTGTTAGGGAATGTGGTTTCTGAAGGGAAAGAGAAAGAAGTAAATTAGACAAGTCGAGAAACTGAACTGATATTCCATGGAACAAAACTTCAATTGTCCCAGTAAGAAATTTTGGAGGAAATACTTTCCATCAGAATTATACCACATTGAGAAGAAATGAATCTGCATTTATACCTACCTTGTTCAGTGATAGGATATGGGTTCTATCTGGAAGGGTATGACAGGGCATTTGAGGCAAATCCTGAAGCAACATGCAGACGGATGCTGTCTGCTTGATGGTGCTCCCTGGAAGAGAATGTCAAGTCTTTGCTTGAAGGAGGGTCATGGCAGTTCATCTCTTTTTCTGCCACAATTTGGGACATTTTTTGAGCTTCACTGTTTTTCATTTGAGTTACTTCTTAGCAAGAGATTGACAAAGACTGTATATTCCCTAGCATAAGCTAAGTAAAAAAAAAAAAATGTTGTAACCATATTTGTCTTAGAAACCACAGGTAAGGGAAGATTTCACTTTAATATAGTTTTTCTAATGTAGAGTGAAAATACAGGCATAGCTTATTTCCTTGCTGCCATTTATTTATGTTTGTTTGTTTAGAAACTAATGGCATGCATCAAATTTTATCTTAGGAGATGAGTGAGCTTCATTTCTTTTTGCTTGTTTGTGTTGTGTTGTTTTGTTTTTAATTTATTAAAAAAAACAAGCATCTGTTAATTTCATGCTGCAGTCACCATGTTCAGTATTTTTGGACCCCAAGAAATAAAGTTTATCACTGTTTCCACTTTTCTCATTTATTTGCCATGAAGTGATGGGATTAGATGCCATATTAGTTTATTGAATGCTGAGTTTTAAGCCAGCCTTTTCACTTTTCTCTTTCACCTTCATCAAGAGGCACTTCAATACATAAGTAAACATGTATCTTATACTACAATTTAAAATATATATTTTTTTCAAAAGAGGTAGATGTATGTACTCTAATAAACAATTTGTTAATTGCTTTTATGCTTTAGTTTTTTATTTAGAGTTAAAATATAATGCTTTCTTTGGGTTGTAGAATTCTTTTCTATAAAATAGGTATAAAATATCCAATACGCTTTTTTTAATTATTTGTTTTGATTTTAAATTTATTTATTTTTTTTAAATTGAAGGATAATTGAATTACAGAATTTTGCTGTTTTTTCTTTAAACCTCAATATAATTCAGCCATAGGTATACATATATCTCCTCCCTCTTGAACAGCCCTCCCATCTCCCTCCCCATCCCACCCCTCCATGTCTGAGTTCCCTGAGACATACAGCAAATTCCCATTGGCTATCTGTGTTACATATGGTAATGTGAGTTTCCATGGTACTCTCTCCATACATCTCACCTCTCCTCCCCTCTCCCTGTGTCCATAAGTCTATTCTCTATGTCTGTTCCACCATTGCTGCCCTGCAAATAAATTCTTCAGTACCATCTTTCTAGATTCCATATACATGCATTAGTATATGATATTTATCTTTCTCTTTCTGACTTACTTCACTCTGTATAATAGGTTATTGGTTCATCCACCTCATTAGAATTGATTCAGATGCATTCCTTTATATGGCTGAATAATATTCCATTGCTCATATGTGCCACAACTTCTTTATCCATTCATCTGTCAATGGGCATCTAGGTTGCTTCCATGTTCTTGCTATTATAAGAGCAATTGCTACTGCAATGAGCACTGGGGTACATGTGTCTTTTTAAATTTGGTTTCCTTAGGGTATATGCCTAGAAGTGGGATGGCTGGTTCATACGGTGGCTTTATAGCTAGTTTTTTTAAAGACTCTCCATACCATCTTCCATAGTGGCTGTATCAGTTTACATTCCCAACAACAATGCAAGAGTGTTCCCTTTTCTCCACACCCTCTCCAGCATTTATTACTTGTAGACTTTCTGATGATGATCATTCTGACCAGCATGAGGTAATATCTCATAGTTTTGAATTTGCATTTCTCTAATAATGAGTGATGTTGAGCATCCTTTCATGTGTTTGTTAGCCATCTGTTTGTCTTCTTTGGAGAAATGTCTGTTTAGGTCTTTTTCCCACTTTGTGTTTGGGTTGTTTGTTTTTCTGGTATTGAGTTGTATGCGTTGCTTGTATATTTTGGAAAATAATCCTTTGTCAGTTGTTTCATTTGCTACTATGTTCTCCCACTCTGAGGGTTGTATTTTCACCTTCCTTATAGTTTCCTTTGCTGTGCAAAAGCTTTTAAGTTTAATCAGGTCCCACTTGTTTACTGTTGTTTTTATGTCCATTACTCTAGGAGGTGGGTCATAGAGGATCTTACTTTGATTTGTGGCATCAAGTGTTCTGCCTATGTTTTCCTCTAAGAGCTTTATAGTTTCTGGTCTTACTTTTAGGTCTTTAATCCATTTTGAGTTCATCTTTGTGTATGGTGTTTGGTAATGTTCTAATTTCATTCTCTTACATGAAGCTGCCCAGTTTTCCCAGCACCATTTATTGAAGAGGGTGTCTTTGCCCCATTGTATATTCTTATCTCCTTGGTCAGAAATAAGGTACCCACAAGTGAGTGGGTTTATTTCTGAGCTTTTTATCTTGTTCCATTGGTCTATATTTCTGTTTTTGTGCCAATACCATATTGTCTTGACGATTGTAGCTTTGTAGTATAACCTGAAGTCAAGAAAATTGATTCCTCCAGTTCCTTTCTGCTTTCTCAAGACTGCTTTGACTATTCTGGATCTTTGGCGTTTCCATATGAATTGTGAATTTCTTTTTGTTGTAGTTTTGTGAAAAATGCCATTGGTGATTTGATAGAGACTGCATTAAATCTGTAGATTGCATTGGGTAGCATAGTCATTTTCATAATATTGAATCTTCCAACCAGTAACATGGAATATCTCTCCATATGTTTATGGCATCTTTAATTTATTTCATCAGTGTCTTATAATTTTCTGTGTACAGTTCTTTTTTCTCCTTAGGTAAGTTTATCCCTAGATATTTTATTCTTTTTGTTACAATGGTGATAAGATTTGTTCCTTAATTTCTCTTTCTGATTTTTCATTGTTACTATATATGAATACAAATTACTTCTGTGTGTTGATTTTGTATCCTGTAGCTTTAGTAAGTTCACTCATTAGCTCTAGTAATTTTCTGATAGTATCTTTATGGTTTTCTAAGTATAGTGTCATGTCATCCGCAGTGAGAGCTTTACTTCTTTCCTGATCTGGATTCCTTTTATTTATTTTTCTTCTCTAAGCTGTAGATAGAACTTCTAAAACTATGTTGAATAATAGTGGTGAGAGAGGACACCCTTGTCTTGTTCCTGATCTTAAAGGGACTTCAGTTTTTCACCACTGAGAATACTTGCTGTGGGCTTATCATATATGGCGTTTACTACATTGAGACAGATTCCTTCTATGCCCATTTTTTGAAGAGTTTTAACCACATATGGTTGCTGAATTTTGTCAAAGGCTTTTTCTGCATCTATTGAGATTACATAATGGTTTTTATCTTTCAATTTGTTAACATAGTGTATCACATTGATTGATTTGCCTATATTGAAGAGTCCTTGCATCCCTGAAATAAACCCAACTTGATCATGGTGTGTGAGCTTTTTAATGTGCTGTTGAATTCTGTTTGCTAATATTTTGCTGAGGGTTTTTGCATCTATGTTCATCAGTGATATTGGCCTGTAGTTTTCTTTTTTGTGTGTTGTTTTTGTCTGGTTTTGGTATTAAGCTGATGATGGCCTCAAAGAAAGAGTTTGGAAGTGTTCCTTCCTCTGCAATTTTTTAAAAATAATTTTAGAAGGATAGCTAATAGCTCTTCTCTAAATATTTGATAGAATTCACCTGTGAAACCATCTGGCCCTGGGCTTTTGTTTTATGGGAGATTTTTGATCACAGTTTCAGTTTCAGTGCTTGTAATTGGGTTGCTCATAATTTCTATTTCTTCCTGGCTCAGGTTTGGAAGATTGAACATTTTTAAGAATCTGATCATTTCTTCCAGATTATCCATTTTATTGCCATATAGTTACTCATAATAGTCTTATAATCCTTTGTATTTCTGCATTGTCTGTTGTAACATTTCCTTTCTCATTTCTAATTTTATTGATTTGATTCTTCTCTCTTTTGTTCTTGCTGAGTCTGGCTAAAGGTTTGTCAGTTTTGTTTATCTTGTCAAAGAACCAGCTTTTAGTTTTATTAATCATTACTATTGTTTCTTTCATTTCTTTTTAATTTATCTCTTTCTAATCTTTATGATTTCTTTCCTTCTGCTAATTTGTTGTTGTTGCTGTTTTTTTTTCCAGTTGCTTTAGGTGTAAAGCTAGGTTGTTTATTTGATTTTTTTTTCCTTTCTTGAAGTAGGATTATATTGCTATAAAATTCCCTCTTAGAACTGCTTTTGCTGTGTCTCATAGGTTTTGATTGACATGTTTTCATTGTCATTTGTTTCTAGGATTTTTTTTATTTCCTTTTTGATTTATTCAGTAAGTTTTTAATTATTTGGAAAAATATTGTTTAGTCTCCATATATTTGTGTTTTTACAGTTTTTTTTTTCCTTGTAATTGATATTTAGTCTCAATAGCGTTGTCTTCAGAAAATATGCTTGATATGATTTCAGTTTTCTTAAATTTACTGACTTTTAATTTGTAATCCAAGATGTGGTCTATCCTGGAGAATGTTCCATGTGCACTTGAGAAGAAGGTGTATTCTTCTGCATTTGGATGGAATGTCCTGTATCATTTAAGGCTTGTGTTTCTTTATTAATTTTCTGTTTTGATGATCTGTCTGTTGGTGTAAGTGGGGTATTAAAATCTCCTATTATCATTGTGCTGCTGTCAATTTCTCCTTTTATGTTTGTTAGTATTTGTCTTATGTGTTGAGGTGCTTCTTTGGTGGGTGCATAGATATTTACAATTGCTATGTGTTCCTTTTGAATTGATCCCTTGATCTTTATGTAGTGTTCTTCCTTATCTCTTGTAATATTCTTTATTTTAAGGTGTATTTGGTCTGATATAAGGATTTGCTCCTCAGCTTTTGAATTAATGCTTTTGCACTGTGGTGATGGAGAAAACTCTTGAGAGTCCTTTGGACAGCACAAAGATCAAACCAATCAATGTTAAAGGAAATCAACTCTGAATGTTAATTGGAAGGACTGATACTCAAGCCAAAGCTCCAATAATTTAGCCATCTGATTTGAAGAGCCAACTCATTGGAAAAGATCATGAAGGAGGGAAAGATTGAGGGTAGGAGGGGAAGGGGGCAACAGAGGATGAGATAGTTGGATGGCATCATTGACTCTCTAGACATGAGTCTGAGCAAACTCTGGGAGGTGTTGACGGACAGGGACACCTGGAGTACTCCATCCTTCAGGTCGCAATAAGACAGACATGACTGAGTGACTAAACAACAACGTCAACACATGATCAATTGAACTTGGGATCAACTACAAGTTCAGATAGGAACATTTTACTTTAAACAACAGATTTCTCCCCTTTGATCATTTCCAAATACACTATATTCTGATTATTTTATTCAAAAAAAATATGAGAACTATTGTAATCCTCTGTGTGCCTTCTCATCAAGTTCTGATCAGCTGCCCAATACATTTGGCATGTTGCTTTAGGGGTTTTCTTTTTAAGAAGACCTTGATTTAACTCATTTATTCTTTCAAATAGATTTTTAAATTGATTTCTCTCAATAATGATGGATTATTGTAGCATAGTTGAAAATGTATAGTGAATGAAAAAACCAATCAAAATACATTAAATATTAGTTGAATGAGGGAAAGAGGAGACACAAAAGATAAACAACAAACATTAAAACAACAGCAATTAAGGTTACTCAATTCTAAGAATAATGCTTATTTTGTTTAGAGAGCAAGATAAATTTAGCCATTCCAATAAATAATACATGAAAACATGATAAATAATACACAACTATTATAAGACTAGTGGTCTACATGTTCCTTTCAGATGGAGCACATATTATAAGATACCTTATATTTCTAGTTAGTTCTTATATATTCTTTATTGATATTTTTGGGTTCAAATGGATCACTGTCTTATGTTTAAGATCACTTTCTTCTCCTTCAGTTGAAATGTGAAAACTGTCACTTTATTACACTCTCTCCCAATAATATTCATATGTCTCTTTGACTTTGTTCTTGATCAGTGACTAATGGTTGCTACTCTGGGAATACGCCAATAAAGGGAAACTTAGTATTTTGCAGTGAGCAATTTCCCTCAGAAAACTTTACTTGTCATCTTGTAAATACAGCTCACCAACTTCATCCTAGCTCCCAGAATATTTTTTTTAACCTCATAGCAGTTCACATTTTTACTGTGATGTCTGACAGCATTTCCAGAAATTAGTGTGGCTGAAGTTTTGAGTATGGGTTTGTTAATGTGTGCATGTGTAAATTTTGACAACACACAAAGTTTAATGACTTATGAGGTGTAAGTTTTTAATTATATTTAACTATCCACCAATAATTTATAATCTGTGGAATGGATTGTGATTGTTCCATGACATTCTTTGTAATACATGATTTTTCTACTTTATCTAGGAACAAATGGGATTTTCTCAAATTTTTTTTTCTGTAAGTGACCACCTGTGTGGTTTCTATGTATGTGTAATGATATTTGCTAAAAACATTTTAATTATTACTATTAAACATACTGGAGCTTCCCAGGTGGTTCTGTGGTAAATAATTCACCTGCCAATACAGAAGGTGCAAGAGACTCAGGTTTGATCCCTTGGTCAGAAATATCCCCTGGATAAAGAAATGGCAACTCACTCCAGTATTCTTTCCTGAGAAATCCCATGGACAGAAGAGCCTGGCTGGCTACAGTCCATGGGGTTGCAAAAGGGTTGGACATCCCTTGCCAACTAAATAACAACAATTAAACATACTTCAGTCACATATGGATGTGAGAGTTGGACTGTGAAGAAAGCTGAGCCCCGAAAAATTGATGCTTTTGAACGGTGGTGTTGGAGAAGACTCTTGAGAGTCCCTTGGATTGCAAGGAGATCCAACCAGTCCACCCTAAAGGAGATCAGTCCTGGGTGTTCACTGGATGGACTGGTGCTGAAGCTGAAACTCCAATACTTTGGCCACCTCATGCGAAGAGTTGACTCATTGGAAAAGACCCTGATGCTGGGAGGGATTGGGGGCAGGTGAGAAGGCGACCACAGAGGATGAGATGGCTGGATGGCACCACCGACTGAATGGACATGAGTTTGAGTAAACTCCGGGAGTTGGTGATGGACAGGGAGGCCTGGCGTGCTGCGATTCATGGAGTCGCAAAGAGTCAGACACAACTGAGCGACTGAACTGAACTGAACTGCACTGAGACATAGAAAGACTCGTTAGACATTTTCTATTTTTTTTGTAATTATTGTTCATGTTTCCCTCTACTTAAGAAAATAAATTCTGAATTTGTGATCCAGGTTTAACTACTGTTATACCATGGATAATGCACTCATCTAGTTCCCCAGTATCCTCCATGTTCTTAAATGCATGGTCAATTTGCAGTCTTTACCTTCCTTGATCTTTTAGCAGCATTTGGCATAGTTGACAATTCCCTCCTTTCAATATGTTGTCTACCATGGGTATCTTTTTCTAGTTTTATTTTTATCTCATAGTACCTTCCTCTCAGGACTTGTGACAAGTTCTTTTTCTGATAAATTTATTAACGTAAAAGCAGCTTTAGGGCTTCAACCTTTTTGATGCTTTATTCTCTGTCTTTACTCACTGCTTTGTAATGTGTTCTGGACTATGGCTTTAAATAGAATTTATATACCCATTTCTCTCCTCTGGCATCTGTGCAGTATGGTATAATGGTATACATGGAGGCAGAAATAAATTTGCCTATATTGTTATAATGTTATAAATTTATTAAGGCTATAAACTGCTGAATAAAATATGCTATAATGGCATAGTTTGATGTATATACCAAAACTGTGGATGACTGAACTTAAGTTTAGAAATTTTATAGTGATTTATTGTAGCAAACCAGAGACTTGGGGCACAGCCCCTAGCTTATAGCACACCACCTGTTTTCCCATGACAAGCTCCTTCCCTTGCTACACACTCAGTCATGTCTGACTCATTGCAACCCCATGGCCCCCACGAACTTAGCCCTCCAGGCTCCTCTGTCCATAGAATTCTCCAAGCAAGAATAGTGGAGTAGGTAGCCATTGTCTTCTCCAGGGGATCTTCCAAACCCAGGGATTGAACCTAAGGCTCCTGCATTGCAGACAAATCCTTTACAATCTGAGTCACCAAGGAAGCCCAAAAAAGGCCTTACAAACATGTATTAGGATATCCCTGAATGAAAGTACAATCTCTGTCTGTATTTCTTGCAAAGAATCTTCACTTGGTTATACCCTGAGGATTGGGCTCAGGAACAAACCTATACAGGTCTTTAGGACACTTTCACAGAGTATTGTGGCATCCTAAATACTTGAACTGGGGTTTAGAGTGAATGGTCTGTAAGGATTCCAGATGTTCATATGCCATTGACTGCACAAACTGCATGCACTAAGGGTAGCTGAATAGTCAGACAAGGAAAATTAGGGCCTTCTAAATCTTCAAATGAGTTTGAGTAGACTCCGGGAGTTGGTGATGGACAGGGAGGCCTGGCGTGCTGCGATTCATGGGGTCGCAAAGAGTCAGACATGACTGAGCGACTGAAATGAACTGAACTAAAATCTTCAAACCTAGGACAGAAGCCACTTTTGTATTACCTAAGAACACTATTGGCTTAAATCCAAATCTTCATATCAGGCCTCTTGCCCACACTTTTGGCTTGCATATCTAACAAATTGCTTTGTGTTTGTACCTGGGTGCCCAACACTCAGCTCAAACCCCAAAGTCTCCAAAGTCTCCCCTCATTTCTGGGATAGGAAGTCAGAGTCCTAAAATGGCCTGCAAAAATGACCTGGTCCCCATAAACCTCTCTGGTTTATACGGCTTTCCTCTCTCCTAACTTATTCACTTCTGTGCAGACAGCATGTTTTTGTCATAGTGTTCTTGCTCTACCTGCTAACTATGCCTCAGTATTTTAGTATTCCTTTAAAAAAAATATGATAAACACACAAAATAAGAAGAAAAAAAAACCTCAAAACACTAAAAAGCTGAAAGTAACGAGCAGAATCATATTAAAAAAAAATGACCCAAAAGTTGGATTTATCTTATAGGAACTTTAATTCTGATTAGTATATTTAAGGAACTTGTGGACAAGGTAGATAACATTCAAGAAAATTCCAGCTATTTTAGTAAAATGAATGGCATATTTTTAAAAAATCAGGAGTTAGAATTAAAAGAAAAACATAGTATTGAATATTTTAAATAATTTTGATGTGATATAAGAATGGATACGGCTGAGAAAAAAACAATCATTGAACTGAAAGGCCCAGAAGAATTGTTCAAACCAAAAGGCAGCAGTGAAAAGAGAGTGAAAAAACCCTGATGCACACTATACAAGAGTTGGGCTTCCCAGGTGGTTCAGTGGGTAAAGAATCCACCTGCAATGCAGGAAACATGGGTGATATGGCTTGGATCCCTGGGTTGGGAAGATACCTTGAAGGAGAGCGTGGTAATCCATTTCAGTATTCTTCCTGGGAAATCCAATGAAGAAGAGACTGGCAGGCTAGGCTTGCACTCATGCACACATATTCAAGAGTTATTGTGTGTGCGTACTAAATCACTTCAGTCGTATCTAACTCTGTGACCCCATAGCCTGCAGTCCTCCAGGATTCCCTGTTCATGGGGATTCTCCAGGCAAGAACACTGGAGTGTGTTGTCAGGCCCTCCTCCAGAAAAGAGTTATTGGGTAATGCTAAATGATCCAGAACATATGTAATTTAAAGTTTGAGAAGGATAAGAGATAGAGAGAATGGGACAAAATTTTATTTTTAAAAATAGAGAAGCATGTTTCAGAATTACTGAAAGAAGAAAAAAGTGCTCGCTTTGGCAGCACATATACTGAAAGAAGAAAAAGACTTAGTCAAAAGTTCTGAGATCCCCAAATACAACAAAACATACACTCAGGCATATCCTAATCAAAATTGTTTGAAACTCTTAACTATTATTTTAAAGTTTCTCATTTGACTTTGGACTTACATGAATTAGTTATTCTGATTATTTCAGAATGTTTTTATTGACCAAGAAAGGTAAAATGAACATGCATATTAAAATTACAACCATTATCTTTCAATTAACTTCTAGGCAAAATTTGAATGCAAATTACCAGTACAATACTTTTGCACACATTCATCTAATAAATTATTTTTTATTATTCATAATGTTAACAGAAATATAAATAAGTTCACAAGAAAGACACAGCCACATTTATCAAGATATTATTTTTTAGTTATGAAAAAAATTTTGAACCATTTATATGTGGTCCAATTATTTGATGAGAAGTTTGGGATGCAATTCTTACAGCCTGTTCTATAAATCTCTATTTTCTGCTATCTTATCAACTACAAAAAAAAGAAAACCGCATGCCAGATAAAATTACTATCAAAACAGAATCTCTGTATTGAATATCTTTCAGAAGAGTCTATGTCATTAATTTTGCTTTCAATATGCAGTTATTGGTAGGTGACATAACATTGATGCTGAGTGCTTTCAAATTATCTACCATATTTAGGTCTTCAATGCCAACATGTGGAGAAGGCCATGGCACCCCACTCCAGTACTCTTGCCTGGAAAATCCCATGGACGGAGGAACCTGGTAGACTGCAGTTCACGGGGTCGCTAAGAGTTGGACACGACTGAGCGACTTCACTTTCACTTTTCACTTTCATGCATTGGAGAAGGAAATGGCACCCCACTCCAGTGTTCTTGCCTGGAGAATCCCAGGGATGGTGGAGCCTGGTGGGCTGCTGTCTATGGGGTCCACAGAGTCCGACACGACTGAAGCGACTTAGCAGCAGCAGCAGCATACTAACATGATGGACAGTATAATATTAAACACTTTTTCAAAACAAAATTAAACACCAAAGTAGCAGTTTTATGTCAATGCACACTTCTAAATATGACAGTTTTAATCTTTTCAGTGTCTACTGATAATGAATGTTCACAGATCCTGTCACAGAAAATGACCTCCACACCTCAGTTTTTCATAGCAGTAAAGACATTAAAGCAAGAAGTGTGTATCAGGACTAGATAATAAGGAAAATTAAATCATTAGGTCAATCAATTTTACAGTAGATATATTTTTTCCTCCAGCACTTTCAGTAAAATTATGTCTTGAGTATGATTATTAATGCTTAAATGTTAATTAAAAATATTAAGCTTCTCAAATTAAATGCCAATAATTGTAGGCAAGTTTTGAGTAATTTTATTTAAATATTAAACATTTTGAAACAAATAACTTTATATAAAGTGGATATACTTAAAATTTCTGATAAAATATTGGTATTAATTGTGTAAGCGGATTGCTTCTGACAATATTTTAAGATATAAATATATCTTGATTAAAAAAAGATATAAAAGACATATTTGTTTAGTGTTCAAGCCAGGTTCTACGTACTCTTAATTTAACCTTTTATAAAAATCTTTATTACTATTTCAATCAAACTTAGTGTTAGTCACTCAGTCATGCCTAACTCTTTTTGACCCCATGCACTGTAGCCCACCAGGCTATTCTGTCCACGGAATTCTCCAGGCAAGAATACTGGAGTAGGTTGCCATTTCCTTCCCCAGTTTCCTTCTCAAACTTAATAAGTGATTAAATACTCCTGAACTAGCAAAAAAGTAACTCCTCTAACTAGAGTGTTTAATTTACAATTAAAGGACAGCTTAACTTTCTGGAATCATAACAATCATAGTTTTATTTATAATTCACATTTTACTCTCAAAGAAATTTTTTTGACAATGAAGAAAGCACATATTAAAAACTACATAATGGACTCATCTGAGGAACATAATTATCACTGAGTTCATCCTATTTATTATCTTCATAAGAAAAACAAGAAATTCTCTTGTTGTCATTCAGGATGTTGATATTAATATCAATGTGTGCATAAGCCAAATATTTCTTCCTTCAAGTAATAACATATTTTACATTTTTAGCACATTCTTTTCTGCTAAAAGGAGCAATATATCTCAAAGGTATCATGGCTGACATATAGAATTAGATTAATATTAACAGCAAGGCTATGGTTAATTGATAGAGAATCTAGGTATTCAAATTAAAATTATCACACTCAGTTGAATTACTTGTGATATTTTGATCAGTGACATAGTTTTATTATTTGAGTGAGTATATTTCATTTTTGTCCTTGGTTTTAAGGCATGACCCTAATCCTAGAGTGTGTCTGTTATTTTTAAAGTATGAATTATCATAAGACTCAATAGAGTGTTTGAAATGCTCGTCAAGATCTCTAAACTGGCTGACCTGAACTGAAACACAATGTCTCCCAGGATAGCATATCTCTGGTGTTTCTTTCCACTCTCGGCTCCTTTCCTCAGGAGTCTCAAAGTGCATCTCAGGCTTTAGACGATGATATATTGACATATGGAAATCTTCACTCACATTTCTGAGACTCCTTTCCCCTACACAGCCACCCTAATTCCCTGCCCAGCAACTACTAGTCAAGTAAACAGCCCTGAGTATAACCTTGGCCCTCTCAGTTAGTGAGAATAACTTCTGCCTCCTGTACTGTCAGTGAAAAGTACTCCAGGATTAAAACTGAGTAAACTGTAAAGGTAAATTATCTTCTCAAAAACACCTAACCTAATATATGTTTTTTTTTTTTTTTTTTTTTTTTATGCTAGAAGGTAAGTGCCAACTTTAATTTATGTGGCAGAAGAGGAATCAAAATTATCTTATCTTCTGTATTGGTTTTGAACAATATCTACTATGTTAGCTTTGCTAAACATATTAAAATATGTATGATGATTTTTATATGAAGTGTATTGGGTATTTAATACCATCATTAATATGAATATACTATTCATACTGTTCAAGGGTTCTTAAGGCAAGTATACTGAAGGGGTTAGTGGTCAAACAGGAGATGGCAAGATTGAACATCAACATTTTGGGAATCAGCAAACTAAAATGGACTAGAATGGGTGAATTTAGCTCAGATGACCATTATAACGATGACTGTGAGCAAGAATCCCTTAGAAGAAATGGAGTATCCATCACAGGCAACAAAAGAGTCCAAAATGCAGTACTTGAATGCAATCTCAAAAATGACAGAATGATCTCTGTTTGTTTCCAAGGAAAACCATTCAATATTACAGTAATCCAACTCTATGCCCCTACCAGTAACAGTGAAGAAGCTGAAGTTGAACGGCTCTAGGAAGACCTGCAAGACCTTCTAGAACTAATACCTGAAAAAGATGTCCTTTTCATTACAGGGGATAGGAATGCAAAAGTAGGAAGTCAAGAAACATCTAGAGTAACTAGTGAATTTGACCTTGGAGTACAGAATGAATCAGGGCAAAGGCTAATAGAGTTTTGCCAAGAGAACACACTGGTCGTAGCAAACACTCTCTTCCAACAACACAAGAGAAGACTCTACACATAGACATCACCAGATGGTCAATACAGAAATCAGATTGATTATATTCTTTGCAGCCAAACATGGAGAAGCTCTATACGGTCAGCAAAAACAAGACTGGGAGCTAACTGTGGCTCAGATCATGAACTCCTTATTGCCAAATTCAGACTTAAATTGAAGAAAGTAGGGAAAACCACTAGATTGTTCAGGTATGACCTAAATCAAATCCTTTACAATTATACAGTGGAAGTGACAAATAGTTTCAAGTGATCAGATCTGACAGACAGTGCCTGAAGAACTATGGACAGAACTTCGTAACATTGTACAGGAGGCAATGATCAAGACCATCCCCAAGAAAAAGAAATCCTAAAAGGCAAAATGTTTGTCGGAAGAGGCTTTACAAATAGCTGAGAAAAAAAAAAAAGGAAGGTAAAGGCAAAGGACAAAAGGAAAGATATTCCCATTTGAATGCAGAGTTCCAAAGAAAAACAAGGAGAGATAAGAAAGCCTTCCTCAGTGATCAATACAAAGAAATATAGGAAAACAATAGAATGGGAAAGACTACAGATTTCTTCAAGAAAATTAGAGATGCCAAGGGAATATTTCATGCAAAGATGGGCTCAATAAAGGACAGAAATGGTATGAAATTAACAGAAACAAAAGATATTAAGAAAGGGTGGCAAGAATACACAGAAAAGCTACACAAAAAAGCTCTTTATGACCCAGAAAATCACGATGGTATGGTCACTCACCTAGAGCCAGAGATCCTAGAATGTAAAGTCAAGTGGACCTTAGGAAGAATTACTACAAACAAAGCTAATTGAGATGATGGAATTCAAGTTGAACTATTTCAAATTCCAAAAGATTATGCTGTGAAAGTGCTGCATTCAATATGCCAGCAAATTTGGAAAACTCAGCAGTGGTCACAGGACTGGAGAAGGTCAGTTTTCATTCCAATCCAAAAGAAAGGCAATGCAAAAGAATGCTCAAACTACCGCACAATTGCACTCATCTCACATGCTAGTAAAATAATGCTCAAAAATCTCCAAGCCAGGTTTCAACAGTACATGAATGGTGAACTTCCAGATGTTGAAGCTGGATTTAGAAAAGGCAGAGGAACCAGAGATCAAATTGCTAACATCTGTTGGATTATCAAAAAAGCAAGAGAGTTCCAGAAAAATATCTATTTGTGTTTTATTGACAATGCCAAAACCTTTGACTCAGTGGATCACAACAAACTGTACAAAATTCTTAAAGTGTTGGGAATACCAGACCACCTGACCTTCCTCTTGAGAAATCTGTATGCAGGTCAAAAAGCAACAGTTAAAATTTGACCTGGAACAACACTGGGTTTCAGATCTGGAAAGGAGTGCATCAAGGCTGCATATTGTCACCTTGCTTATTAAACTTTTATTCAGAGTACATCATCAAAAACGTTGGGCTGAAAGAAGCACAAGCTGGAATCAAGATTGTTGGGAGAAATATCAATAACCTCAGATATGAAGATGACACCACCCTTGTGGCAGAAAGTGAAGAAGAACTAAAGATCCTCTTGATGAAAGTGAAAAAAGAGAGTGAAAAAGTTGTCTTAAAATTTACCATTCAGAAAATGAAGATCATGGCATCTGGTCCCATCATTTCACAGCAAATAGATGGGGAAACAGTGGAAACAGTGACAGACTTTATTGTTTTGGGCTCCAAAATCACTGCAGATGGTGACTGCAGCCTTGAAATTAAAAGACACTTGCTACTTGGCAGAAAAGTTATGACCAACCTAGACAGCATATTAAAAAGCAAGACAGTACTTTGCCAACAAAGGTCCATCTAGTTAAGGCTACCGTTTTTCTAGTAGTCTTATATGGAGGTGAGAATTGGACTTTAAAGAAAGCTGTGTGCAGAAGAACTGATGCTTTTGAACTGTGGTGTTGGAGAAGACTCTTGAGAGTCCCTTGGACTGCAAGGAGATTCAACCAGTCCATCCTAAGGGAAATCAGTTTTGAATATTCATTGGAAGGACTGATGCTAAAGCTGAAAGTCCAATACTTTGTCCACCTGATGCGAAAAGCTGACTCATTTGAAAAACCCTGATGCTTGGAAAGATGAAGGCGGGAGGAGAAGGGGATAACAGAAGATGAAATGGTTGGATGGCATCACCGACTGAATGGACATGAGTTTGAGTGAACTCTGGGATTTGGTGATGGACAGGGAAGCCTGGCATGCTGCAGTCCATGGGTTCTCAAAGAGTCAGACACGACTGAGCTACTGAACTGAACTGAATATAAATATAGACAACTATATATTTTCGAGTTTGCATGATAGTAAAATTGAACATTTGTCCAAATTATTAAATTAATTCCTTTGAATTTTGAGATAAAATATACTTCCTGTGGTTTGTATTAATATTAAGAACACCAAAATAATTTTTATATGAATACAACTCTGTCAATCTTTGTTTAGGTTTTACAACAAAATAATTTCTCTAAGGGATACCCAAACTTCGCTATTAAATTTCATTACCCTGAACAACTGTTTTAATTACTTGACTTTTAGTTATGTCATGTTTCAATAGAAATTATATAATTTTCTTTCAATCATTTAGAAATTTACTGGAGAAAACAATATCTTTTAGAGAATTTGAGTGCCTGGTTATCAAAGCAGTGCTTACAGACCACTCTTCTCAAAATGCAAACTTAAAATTTGAACAAACGGAGTGAAAGGGAGGTTCAAGAAACAGAGGACATATATATAAATATAAATATATATATATATATATATACACATATATATATATATATATTTCTAGCTGATCATATTGCTGAATGGCAGAAACCAACACAACTTTGTAAGCAGTTACTCTCCAGTTAAAAAAAATAATGATAATAAATGAAAAATTTTAAATTCAGATCATGTAATTGTACCTGAAAGAGCCCATATATACAAAAATAGATATGCATTGATTGGTAAATATAACAATAAAATGCTTATCTATTCATTTAACTGTGCCAATAAATTAAATACATGGCAAAAAGTCACTGACTTAAGAAAAATTTCCTAGGGATAAGTAAAATTTTCTGGTGATAACCTGGTTTGAGAAAATATATAAATATGTAATGAAATATTTATATTAAGATGCATTTATATTGCTTTAAATATCTTAAAATTTTTGAATATTATTCACTTAGAAATTCCTTAAGATTTTGTTAAGCTTTCTATATGATTTTGAGATTTTTTAAATTGAAGGATAATTGCTTTACAGAATTGTGCTTTTTTTTTTTCTCTCAAACTTCAACATGAATCAGCCATCGGTGTACATATATCTCATGACTTTTGAACCTCCCTCTTATCTCCCTTCCCATCCCACCTCTCTAGGTTGATACAGAGGCCCTGATTGAGATTTTTGAAACATACAGCAAATTCCCATTCACTATCTATTTTATATATGATAATGTAAGTTTCCATGTTACTCTCTCCATACATCTTGCCCTCCTCCCCTCTCCCCATGTCCATATGTCTATTCTATCTGTTTCTCCACTGCTTCCCTGTAAATCAATTCTTCAGTACCATTTTTCTAGATTCATTATATATGCATTAAAAAGAAAGAAGGTGAAGTTGCTCAGTTGTGTCTGACTCTTTGTGACCCCATGGACTGTAAACTACCAGGGTCCTCTGTCAATGGGGATTTTCCAGGCAAGAATACTGGAGTGGGTTGGCATTTCCTTCTCCAATGTATGTGTTAGTATATGATATTTATCTTTCTCTTTCTGACTTACTTTGCTCTGTATAATAGGTTCTAGGTTCATCCACCTCATTAGAACTGATTTAAATGCATTCCTTTTTATGGCTGAGTAATATACCACTGTGTGTCTGTACCACAGCTTGTTCATCCATTCATCTGTCGATGGACATCTAGGCTGCTTCCATGATCTAGCTATTGTAAAAGTGTTGCAACGAACAACGGGATACATGTGTCTTTTTCAATTTTGGATTTCTCGGGGTATAAACCTAGAAGTGGGATTGCTGGGTCATATTGTGGTTTTATTTCTAGTAAACAATTTTTTTTAAAGACATTTCCATACCATCTTCCACAGTGGCTGTATCAGTTTACATTCCCAACAACAGTGCAAGAGTGTTCTCTCATCTCCACACACTCTCCAGTATTTGTTGTTCATAGACTTTTTGATGATGGCCATTCTGACTGGTGTGAGGTGATATCTCATTTTAGTTTTGATTTGCATTTCTTTAATAATGAGTGATGTTGTGTATCTTTTCATGTATTCATTAGCTATCTGTATGTCTTTGAAAAAATGTCTGTTTAGGTCTTTTTCCCACTTTTTGATTGGGTTGTTTGTTTATCTGGTATTGAGTAGTATGAGCTGTTTGTATATTTTGGAAATTAATCTTTTGTCAGTTGTTTCATTTGAATTATTTTCCCCCATTCCTGAGGGTTGTCTTTTCACCTTGCTTTTAGTTTCCTTTGCTGTGCAAAAGCTTTTAAGTTTAATCAAGTCCCAATTGCTTACTTTTGTTTTTATTTCTATTACTCTATGAAAGTTGAAAGTTAAGTCATTCAGTCGTGTCTGACTCTTTGCGACCCCATGGACTGTAGCCCACCAGGCTCCTCTGTCCATGGGATTCTCCAGGCAAGAGTACTAGGGTGCGTTGCCATTTCCTTCCCCAGGGGATCTTCCAGACCTAGGGATTGAACCCTGGTCTCCTGCATTGAAGGCTGACGCTTTAACCTCTGAGCCACCAGGGAAAACTATGAGGTGGGTCATAAAAGATCTTGTTTTGATTTATGTCATCGAGTGTTCTGCCTATATTTTCATCTAAGAGGTTTACAGTTTTTGGTTTTATATTAAGGTAATTAATCCATTTTGAATTTATCTTTGTGTATGGTGTTAGGAAGTGTGCTAATTTCATTCTTTAACATGAAGCTGTCCAGTTTTCCCAGCACTATTATTAAAGAAGCTGTCTTTGCCTCATTGTATATTCCTGTCTCCTTTGTCAAAATAAGATACCCATAGGTGCATGGGATTATTTCCAGGCTTTCTATCTTGTTCCATTGGTCCATATTTCTCTTTTTGTGCCATTACATACTATCTTGATGACTGTAGCTTTGTACTGTAATTTGAGATCATATATATGGTTGACTTCTCCAGTTCCATTTTTCTTTCTGAAGATTGCTTTGGCTATTTGGGGTCTTTTTTGTCCTACATGAATAGTTAAATTTTTTGTTTTAGTTCTGTGAAAAATGCCATTGGTAATTTGATAGGGACCACATTGAATCTGTAGATTGCTTTTGGTAGTATAGACATTTTCACCATATTGATTCTTTCTACCCAGGAAGATGGAATGTCTTTCCATCTGTTTATGTCATCTTTGATTTCTTTCACCAGTTCAATTCAGTCCCTTAGTCGTGTCCAACTCTTTGAGAGCCCCATGGACTGCAGCACGACAGGATTCCCTGTTCATTACCAACTCCCGAAATTTACTAAAACTCATGTCCATCGAGTCAGTGATGCCATCAAACTATTGGATTCTGTGTCTTCTTTTCTCCTACTGAATTCAATCTTTTCCAGTGTAACAGTCTTTTCCAATGGGTCAGTTATTCTCATCAGGTGGCCAGAGTACTGGAGTTTTAGTTTCAGAATCAGTGCTTCCAATAAATATTCAAGATTGATTTCCTCTTTGATTGACTAATTGGATCTCCTTGCCATCCAAGGGACTCTCAAGAGTTTTCTCCAACACCACAATTCAAAAGTATGAATACTAAGGCGCTCAGCATTCTTTATTGTCCAAATCTCATATCCATACACGCCTACTAGAAAAAACATAGCTTTGACTAGACGGACCTTCATTGGCAAAGTAATGTCCCTGCTTTTTAATATGCTGTCTAGGTTGATCATAGGTTTTCTTCCAAGAAGTAAGGGTTTTTTTAATTTCATGGAACAGCCACCATCTGCAGTGATTTTGGAGCCCCCCAAATAAAGTCTGTCACTGTTTCCATTGTCTCCCTATCTAATTGCCCTGAAGTGATGGGACCAGATGCCTTGATCTTAGTTTTCTGAATGTTAAGTTTTAAACCAGCTTTTCCACTCTCCTCTTTCACTTTCATCAAGAGACTCTTTAGTTCTTTTTCACTTTCTGACACAAGCGTGTCATCTGCATAACTGAGGTTATTGATATTTCTCCAAGCAATCTTGATTACAGCTTGTGCTTCATCCAGCCTGGTGTTTCACATGATGTACTCTGCCTATAAGTTAAATAAACAGGGAGACAATATGCAGACTTGATGCATGCCTTTCCTGATTTGGAACCAGTCTGTTGTTCCAGATCTAGTTCTAACTGTTGCTTTGTGACCTGCATACAGATTTCTCAAGAGGCAGGTCATGTGGTCTGGTATTCCATCTCTTGAAGACTTTTCCACAGTTTGTTGTGATCCACACAGTCAAAGGGTTTGTTATAGTCAATAAAGCAGAATTAGATCTTTTACCAGAACTCTCTTGCTTTTTTGATGATCCAACAGATGTTGGCAATTTGATATCTGGTTTCTCTGCCTTTTCTAAATCCAGCTTCAACATCTGGAAGCTCACTGTTCATGCACTGTTGAAGCCTGGCTTGGGGAATTTTGAGTATTACTCTGCTAGTGTGTGAGATGAGTGCAATTATGCAGTAGTTTGAACATTCTTTGACGTTGCCATTTTGGGGATTGTAATGAAAACTGACCTTTTCCAGCGCTGTGGCCACTGCTGAGTTTTCTAAATTTTCTGGCATATTCAGTGCATCATATTTTAGGATTTTAAATAGCTCAAATAGAATTCCACTAGCTTTGTTCACACTGATGCTTCCTAAGGCCCACTTGACTTTTCATTCCAAGATGTCTCAATCTAGATGAGTGATCACACCATCTTAGTTATCTGGGTTATGAAGATCTTTGCAGTATGCTTCTTCTGTGTATTCTTGCCACCTCTTCTTAATATTTTCTGCTTCTATTAGGTTCATATTATTTCTGTCCTTTATTGTGCCCATCTTGGCATGAAATGTTCCCTGCTGTCTCTAATTTTTTTGAAGAGATCTCTAGTTTTGCCCTTTCAATTGTTTTCTTCTATTTCTTTGCATTGATTGCGAGGAAGGCTTTCTTATCTCTCCTTGCAATTGTTTGGAACCTTGCATTCAAATGGGTATATCTTTCCTTTTCTCCTTGGCCTTCAGCTTTTCTCCTTTTCTCAGCTATTTGTAAGGACCCATCAGACAAACATTTTGCCTTTTTGCAAATGTTTTTCTTGGGGGTGGGCTTGATCACTGCCTCCTGTACAATGTTACGAACCTCTGTAATAGTTCTTCAGTCACTCTGTCTATCAGATCTAATCCCTTGAATCTAACTGTCATTCCCACTGTATAATTGTAAGGGATTTGATTTAGGTCATACCCTAATGGTCTAGTGGTTTTCCCCACTTTCTTCAATTTAAACCTAAATTTAGCAATAAGCAGTTCATGATTTGATCTACAGTCAACTCCTGTTTTTGTTGTTGTTGTTGTTGTTGTTGTTGTTTGTTTGTTTGTTTTTGCTGACTATATAGAGCTTCTCCATCTTTGGCTGCAAAGAATATAATCAATCTGCTTTTGGTATTGACCATCTGTTGATGTCCATGTGTGGAGTCTTCTCTTGTGTTATTGGAAGAGGGTATTTGCTCAAGTGCATTCTCTTCACAATAAACTGGAAAATTCTCAAAGAAATGGGAATACCAGACCACCTGACCTGCCTCTTGAGAAATCTGTATGCAGTTCTGGAAGCAACAGTTAGCACAGGACATGGAAAAACAAACTGGTTCCAAATAGGAAAAGAAATGCATCAAGGCTGTATAGTGTCACCTGATTATTTACCTTATATGTAAAGTACATCATGAGAAATGCTGGGCAGGATGAAGCACAAGCTGTAATCAAGATTGCTGGGAGAAATATCAGTAACTTCAGATATGAAGATGACACCACCCTTGTGGCAGAAAGCAAAGAACTAAAGAGTATTTTGATGAAAGTGAAAGAGGAGAGTGAAAAAGTTGGCTTAAAGCTCAACATTCAGAAAACTAAGATCATGGCATCTGGCCCCATCACTTCATGGCAAATACATAGAGAAACAGTGGAAACAGTGGCTCACTTTATTTTTGGGGGTTTCAAAATCACTGCAGATGATGACTGCAGCCATGAAATTAAAAGGTGCTTACTCTTTGGAAGGAATGTTATGACCAATCTAGATAGCATATTAAAGAGCAGAGATATTAATTTGCCAAGATAAGTCCATCTAGTTAAGGCTGAGGTTTTTCCAGTAGTCACGTATGGATGGGAGTTGGACTATAAAGGAAGCTGAGTACCAAAGAATTGATGTTTCTGAACTGTGGTGTTGGAGAAGACTTTTGAGAGTCCCTTGGACTGCAAGGGAATCCAACCAGCCCATCCTAAAGGAAATCAGTTCTAATATTCATTGGAAGGACTGATATTGAAACTGAAGCTCCAATATTTTGGCCACCTGATGCAAAGAGCTGACTCATTTGAAAAGACCCTGCTGCTGGGAAAGATTGAAGGCGGGAGGAGAAGGGGACGACAGAGGATGAGATGGTTGGATGGCATCACTGACTCAGTGGACATAAGTTTGAGTAAACTCTGGGATTTGGTGATGGACAGGGAAGCCTGGTGTTCTGCAGCCTGTGGGGTCACAAGGAGTCGGACATGACTGAGCTAATGAACTGAGTTGAACTGAACTGAACTGTGCATTCTCCTGGCAAAACTCTGTTAGCCTTTGACTTGCTTCATTTTGTACTCCAAGGCCAAGGGGTTGCATGTTACTCCAGGTATCTTTTGACTTCCTACTTTTGCATTCTAGTCCCCTATAATGAAAAAGACGTCTTTTTTTTTTTTTGGAGGGGGAGAGGTGTTACTTCTAGAAGGTCTTGTAGGTCTTCCTAGAAGTATTCAACTTCAGCTTCTTCAGCATTACTGGTTGGTTCATAGACTTGGATTACTGTGATATTGAAAGTTTTTTTCTTTGGAAATGAACAGAGATTATTCTGTTGTATTTGAGTTTGCATCCAAGTACTGCATTTCATACTCTTGTTTATCATGATCTCTACTCCATTTCTTCTAAGGGATTCTTGCCCACAGTAGTAGATACAAATGTCATCTGATTTAAATTCACCCATTGCAGCCCATTTTATTCCACTGATTCCTAAAATATCAATGTTCACTCTTGCCATCTCCCTTTGCCCACTTCCAAATTGCCTTGATTCATGGACCTAACATTCCAGTTTCCTATGCAATATTGCTCTTACAGCACTGGACTTTACTTCCATCACCAGTCACATCCACACCTGTGTTTGTTTTTGCTTTGGTTCCCTCTCTTCATTCTTTCTGCATTTATTTTTTCATTGATTTCCCATAGCAAATTGGGCACCTACCGATCTGAGGAGTTCATCTTTCAGTGTCCTATCTTTTCACCTTTTCATACTATTCATGGGGTTCTCAAGGCAAGAATGCTGAACTGGTTTGCCTTTCCCTTCTCCATTGGACCACATTTTGTTAGAACACTTCACAGTGACCTGTCCACCTTGAGTGGGCCTACACAGCATGGCTCATAGTTTCATTGAGTTAGACAAGGTTGTGGTCCATGTTATCAGTTTGGTTAGCTTTCTGTGATTGTGGTTTTCATTCTGTCTGCCTTCTGATGGATGAAGATTAGAGGCTTATGGAAGCTTCCTGATGGGAGACACTGACTGAGGGGAAACTGGGTCTTGTCCTGATGGGTGGGGCATGTTCAGTAAATCTTTAATTCATTTTTCTCTTGAGGGGCAGTACTGTGTTCCCTCCCTGTTGTTTGACCTGAGATCAAACTGTGGTGGAGGTAATGAAGATATTGGCCACCTCCTTCAAATGCCCCCGACCCTGCACAGGCCACCATCGAACCACGCCTCCACTGGAAACTCTTGGACCCTCATGGGCAATTCTGGGTCAGCCTCTTGTGGAGTCAGTACTCCCTTCTCCTGGATCCTGGTGCCCTCCAAGCGTCTGTTTCCCCAGTTCTGTGTAAGTTCTGACAGCTCGATGGTGGGGTTAATGGTGACCTCCTTCAAGAGGGCTTATGTTGTACACAGGTCTGCTGCATTCAGAGCCCCTGCCCCTGTGGCAGGCCACTGCTGACCTGTACCTTCTTTCATCAGTGTCTTATAATTTTCTCTGTACAGTTCTTTTGTCTCCTTAGATAAGTTTATTCCTAGATATTTTATTGTTTTTGTTGCAATGGTGAATGGGAATGATTCCTTAATTTCTCTTTCTGATTTTTCATTGCTAGTATACAGAACTGCAAGTGATTTCTGTGTATTGATTTCATATCCTGAAATTTTGCTAAATGCACTGATTAGCTCTAGCAATTTTCTGATACTGTCTTTAGAGTTTCCAATGTACAGTATTATGTCATCTGCAAACAGTGAGAGCTTTGCTTCTTCTTTTCTGATATGGATTCATTTTATTTATTTTTTTTTCTCTGATTGCTGTAGCTAGGAATTCCATAATGATGCTGAATAATAGTGATGAAAGTGTACACCCTTGTTTTACTCCTAATCTTAGGGGGAATGCTTTAAATTTCTCACCATTGAGAATAATGTTTGCTGTAGGTTTATCATATATGGCCTTTACTATGTTGAGGTAGCTTTCTTCTATGCTCATTTTTTGAAGAGTTTTAATCACAAATTATTGCTGAATTTTGTCAAAGGCTTTCTCTGCATCTGTTGGGATTACATTATGGCTTTTATCTTTCAATTTGTTAGTATAGTGTATCACATTGATTAATTTGAAAATATTGCAGAATCCTTGCATCCCTGGAATAAACCTAACTTGATCATGGGGTATGAGCTTTTTGATGCATTGCAGAATTCTGTTTGCTAAAATTTTGTTGAGGTTTTGCATATATATAATCATCAGTGATATTGACCTGCAATTTTCTTTTTTGTTGTTTTTGTCTTTTTCTTGTTTTGATATCAGGGTGATGGTGGCTTTGTAGAATGCGTTTGGAAGAGCTCTTTCTTGGGCAATTTTTGAGACAGTCTTAGAAGGATAGGCATTAGCTCTTCTCTAAATGTTTGATAGAATTCTGTGAAGCCATCTGGCCCTGGGTTTTTGTTTTATTAGAGATTTTTCATTACAGTTTCAACTTCAGTGCTTGTAATTGGACTGTTCATAGTTTCTATTTCTTCCTGGTTCAGTCTAAGAAGATTGAGCTTTTCTAAGAATCTCTCCATTTCTTCTAAGTTATCCATTTTATTGTCATATCACTGTTCATAGTAGTCTCTTATAATCCTTTGTATTTCTACATTGTCTGTTGTAACCTCTACTTTTTCATTTCTAATTTTGTTGATTTGATTCTTTTCTCTTCTTTTCTTGATGAATCTGGCTAAAGGTTTGTCAATTCTGTTTATCTTCTCAAAGAACCAGCTTTTAGCTTTATTAATCTTGACTATTGTTTCTTTTGTTTCATTTTCAATTATTTCTGTCTGATCTTTATGATTTCTTTCCCTCTGCTAATTTTTGTTGTTGTTGTTGTTATTGTTCTTGTTTTTCCAGTTGTTTCAGTTGTAAAGTTAGGTTTTCTATTTGATGTTTTTATTATTTCTTGAGGTAGGGTTTTATTGCTATAAACTTCCCTCTTAGAACTACTTTTGTTGCATCCCATAGATTTTGAGTTGTCGTGGTTTTTTCTTTTTTTCTTTTCTTTTTTCTTTCTTTTTTTTTTTTTTTTTTTTTTTTTTTTTTTTTTTTTTTTTTTTTTTTTTTTTTGAGTTGTCGTGTTTTCATTGTCCTTTTTTCTAGAAAAAAAATTTTTTTTTTTATTTCCCTTTTGATTTCTTCAGTAACCTGTTGGCTATATAGAAATGTATTGTTTAATCTCCAAGTATTTGTGCTCTTTACAGGTTTTTTTCCCTTATAATTGATATCTAGTCTCATAATGTTATGGTTGGAGAAGATGTTTGATAAAATTTCATTTTCTTAAATGTATTGAGGTTTGATTTGTGACCCAAGTTGTGGTCTAGCCTGGAGCATGTTCCAAGTACACTTGAGCAGAATTTCTATTCTTCTGCATTTGGATGGAATGCCCTGAAGATATCAATGGGATCCATCTTGTCTAATGTACATTTAAGACTTATCTTTCTTTATTAACTTTCTATTTTGATGATCTGTCCATTGGTGTGAGTGGGGTGTTAAAGCCTCCTTTGTGTTAGTATCAATTTCTCCTTTTATGTCTGTTAGTGCTTGTCTTATGTATTGAAGTGCTTCTTTGTTAGGTGCATAGATATGTACAACTACGTCTTCTTCTTGGATTGATCTTTGATCGTTACATAGTGTCCTTCCTTATCTCTTGTAATATCTTTATTTTAAGGTCTATTTTGTCGGATGTGAGGATTGCCATTCCAGCTTCCTTTTGCTTCCCATTTGCATGGAATATATTTCTCCATCCTCTCATTTTCAGTCTATATGTGTCTTTAGGTCTGAACTGTGTTTCTTGCAAACAGCAAGAAATATATAGGTTTTGTTTTTGTATCCATTAAGACAGTCTGTGTCTTTTGATTGGCACATTTAACCTGTTTGCATTTAAAGTGGTTATTGATATGTATGTTCCTGTTGCCATTTTCTTAATTTTGGGGGGTTGATTTTGTAGATCACTTTCTTCTCTTGTACTGTTTTGACTATTTAAGTTCCCTTAGCATTTGTTGTAAAGCTGGTTTGGTGGTACCGAATTCTCTTACTTCTGCTTGTCTGAAAAGCTTTTGAGTTCCCCATCAATTTTGAATGAGATCCTTGCTGGGTACAGGAATCTTGGTTGTAGATTTTTCCCTTTCAGTACTTTAAATATACCCTGCCATTCCCTCTGGTCTGCAGAGTTTCTGCTGAGAGATCAGCTGTTAAGAGTATGGGATTTCCCTTGTATGTTACTTGTTGCTCCTCCCTTGCTGTGTTTAATATTCTTTCTTTGTGTTTAGCCTATGTTACTTTGATTAGTATGTGTCTTGGTGTGTTTCTCCTTGGGTTTATCCTGTATGGGACTCTGCACCACTTGGACTTGAGTGTTTCCTTTCCCTTTTGGGGGAAATTTTCAACTTTAATCACTTCAAAAATTTTCTCATACTCTTTCTTTTTCTCTTTTCCTTCTGACACCCCTATAATTTGAATACTGGTGCGTTTTATATTGTCCTAGAGGTCTCTGAGACTATCGTCAGTTCTTCTCAGTATTCTTACTTTATTCTGCTCTTCAGAAGTTATTCCCACCATTTTACCTTCCAGTTCACTGATTCCTTCTTAGGCTTCAGATATTCTGGTATTGATTCCTTCTAGAGTATTTTTAATTTCAGTAATTGTGTTGTTTGTCTCTGTAAGTTTATTCTTTAGTTCTTTCTATTCTCTTTTAATTGATTCTTGCATTTTTTCCATTCTGTTTTCAAGGTTTTTTAATTTCTTTACTGTCATTATTCTAAATCCTTTTTCAGGTGGCTTGCCAATTTCCTTTTCATTTATTTAGACTTCTGTGTTTCTAGTTTGTTCCTCCATTTGTGTAGCATTTCTCTGCCTTTTCATTATTATTATTTTTTTTTAACCTTATTGTGTTTGAGTTCTCCTTTTCCCAGTCTTCAAGGTTGAATCCTTTCTTCCTTTTGGTTTCTGCCCTCCTAAGGTTGGTCCAGTGGTTTGTGTGAGCTTCATGTAAGGTGAGGGTTATGTTGAGTTTTATTTTGCTCATTTCTTTGTTTTGTTTTTTCTCTGATGTGCAAGGCTGAGTGAGGTGTTAATCCTGCCTGCTAATGATTTGGTTTGTACTTTTTAAAAATTTTTTTAGATGTGTTGTCCTTCACAGGGTTCTAGTGGTGGTTGGGTGATGCCAGCTTTTGTAATCAAGTGGTTTCCTTCGTGTGAGTTCTCACTATTTGATACTCTGTAGAGCTAGTTCTCTGGTAATCTAGGGTCTTGTAATCAGTGCTCCAACTCCAAGGACTCAGGGCTTACTCTCTGGTCAGGAATGGAGATTCCACAAGAGATTTGTATGGCATTAAGTGAGATTAAAATAAATGCCCCAAAATGAGAAACCAAAGATGAATCCCAGACAAGTGACAGTTGAAAATCAGGCAAATAACAATAAAACAATGGAATGTGCACATATACGTATACAACCATAAGCAAAACCAAAACAGTCCAACAACAATAAAATACAATAGATTAGCTGGCAAACAAAGGAAGGCAAACATTATATCTACGAGTTAAGAATAAAAGCAAATAAAGAGCAAACTGAAAAACAAGACTAAATCAAAATGTCAAGAGGGAAATAAAGCAATGAAAACAAAACTAACAAATATGTTGAGAGTAAAAGAAAGAAAGAATAGGAATGCAAAGTTAAATAAGGTAGATGAACATTTATATACATTTAAAATTAACTGCAAGTTGAAAAGAGCAGTAGGAAAAGCAAAGGAGTAAATGTAGAAAAAATAATAATAGGTTTAAAAAACTTGGGAAAAAAAAAAGGAACAAAAGAAAAAGAAAAACTCCACAGAACTGCAAAAGCCCAACATAGAGGCAGAGGTTTATAGCACAATGAAAAGTTGACTGAAAAAAATAAATCAAAAGCTTAATTAGATTTCATAGTGTCAATAAAATCAACAACTATAGTGTCGGTGGGCGGGGTGGGGTGGGGGAGAAAAAGAAAAAAGAAAATAATAGAAAATAATCTACAGAACAAGTCTAAACATAAGAATAATCAATGTTTTGTTTTGTTTTGTTTTGTTTTTTCAGTATCTGCTGTCAGAATCCGTTCCCTCACTGGGAGTCACAGTCCACCTCACCTCCCTAAGATGCCCTCCAACACTGTGCTGATCTCTGGACCTGCTGTGGGGGCAGCTCAGATTCTAACCTGGTACTACTCCTGTGTGTTCTTGCCTCCAATGTCCAAGCTATCAGAACTAGTGTGTTTTCTTTTCTGGGAGCTCTCAATGTCCTTTTATATAGTCCATAGACACAGAATCTGCCTAGTTGATAATGTGGACTTAATCTACACCTTGTAAGGCCGGTGGGGAGGTTTTGGGTCTTCTTCCTTTGCCACACTGCCCCTGGGTTTCATTTGTAGCTTTATTTCCACTTCCGGATGCCAGTTGTCCACTGGGGCTTGCTCCTGAGTCTGCCCTGCAGTGGCGGTGCAGCTGCTTGCGTTGCAGGGGTCCTGGCAGCACCAGGTACTCAGGGGAGTCGGCAGCTAGGGCAGCAGGAAATATAACGCTGTAGAAGGGAATGGCAACCAGTACTGTCCAATACACTCCAGTACTCCTGCCTGGAGAACCCCCAGGAGAAGCCTGGCAGGCCACGGCCCAGAGGGTCACAAAGAGTTGGACACAACTGAAGCGACCCTGTGTGCCTAGACACAAGACTTCTGTTTGCCTGTTGCAGCTCTGCCCGTGTGAGATTTGAGCATGAAGGTAGCACAGCTGCTTGGGTTGCGGGGACCCTGGTGGTGCCAAGTGTGCAGGGACATGGACTGCCTCTGCCGCAAGAGTTATGGCCCTGTCAGAGTCTTTTTTGTGAGCCTCTTGTAGCTGGTGATCAGAAGGCCTCTTTGACCAGTCTTTCTCCATAGCTCCACCATTCCACACACATAGAGGGCTCCGCTGCCTGGGGCCCTTCGCTGTTGTTCAGCATGTCAGGCACATAGAGGTGTCACCCTGGCTGGGGACCTACTCTGTAGATTGGCACATCCGTCACTTAAAGTGGCACCCTGGGTGGGGTCCTATTCTGTAGTTCAGTCTGTCAGGCATTTGATGGGCCAGCCACTCTATTGTTCTGCTGCCGATGCTGGCGTGTGGAGAGAGAGAGGCTATGGTGAAGGCTCCACCCCCTAAGTGTGACTCAGCAGTATCTCTTGCTTCCATGGCTGCCTGGCTTTCCTCCACCAGCATTTCCCACCCTGATCGCCTCCCTAGCATCCCCTCGATCCATCTCTCCACAGTCAACAGCAACCCTCACGCTGGGATTGCTCCACAATCCCTAAACTCCAGCTCCCAACCACTCACCTTCTAGGGGACCTGCGTCCCTCTCCGGCTTGTGTATGGCTGTGGCAAGGATTGTCTGATTCTCATTCCATTTAGGCTGCCACAGATCAGCTGTTTCACTCTCAGCCTTAATTGCTTCTCCTCTGACTCACACAATTGCCCCAATATGGGGATCGGACCCCTGCTGCAGTTACCCCACCTGCCAGGGGCAGGCCCGGTCCTATTAACACTCCTGTTTCCCCCCCCGCCCCCCAGCTCCCTTCTCCTAATGAGGTCTATATATTCTTTTTGTTGGTTAGGTACTCCTGTTCACTCTCAGCTGGTGTTCTGCATGCACTTCTGTGTCTGAAGGTGTATTCCTGATGTATCCATGGAGAGATATGTACCCCTGTTTGAGATTTTTTTAAAAGTCAACTTCATTCAAGTTTGCTTCTATATTTCCAGAAAATTTACTTCCATATTTCCATAACATTAAAAAAAAAATTGGGTGGTGGTGGTTTTAAAAAATCTATTCTATGCATATAAACAGAAATGCAATAAAGATGTGGAAAATTTACATCAGATCAAAAGTTCTTTTGTTCTATTCCTGGCCCTTGGCAATTACTATTTTCCTTTCAGCCATTATGTGTGTGTGTGTGTGTGTTGGTAGGGGGGGCGGTTCATTGACATTTATCCCAGCAGTCTTGATTCCAGTTTGTAATTCATCCAGCCTGGCATCTCACATGATTTGTTCTCTGTAAAATTCCAATAAACAGAGTGACAATAAACAGCCTTGACCTCCTTTCTCAATCCTGAACAACTCAGTTGTTCCATACAGGTTTCTAACTGTTGCTTCTTGAATCACATGCAGGTTTCTCAGGAGAGAGTTAAGATGGTCTATTATCCTCATCTCTTTAAAAGCTTTCCACAGTTTGTTGATTCACATAGTCAAAAGCTTTAGCATAGTAAATGAAACAGAGATAGATATTTTTCCTATAATTTTCTTGCTTTCTCTATGACCCAGTAAATACTGGAAATTTGATCTCTGGTTCCTCTGCCTTTTCTAAACCCAGCTTGAACATCTGGGAGTTCCCGGTTCACATAATGATGAAGTCTAGCTTGAAGGATTTTGAGCATAACCTAACTAGCATGGGGGATGAGTGCAACCATCTGGTGGTTTAATATTCTTGAGTACTACCCTTCTTGGGGGTTGGGGTGAGGATTGACCTTCACCAGCCCTGTGGCCACTGCTGGGTTTTCCAAATATGCTGACATATTGAGTGCCACACTTTAACAGCATCATCTTTTATGATTTCAAATAGCTCAATTGGGATTAAATCATATCCACTAACTTTTTCTTGTAGTAATGCTTGTTAAGGGTCACTTGACTTCATGCTCCAGAATGTCTGGATCTGAGTGAGAGACAACACCATCATGGTTATCTGGATCATTAAGATCTTTTTTGTACAGTTCTTCTATGCATTCCCACCACCTCTTCTTGATCTCTTCTCTTCTATTAAAGTGAAAGTGAAAGTTGCTTAGTCATATTCGACTCTTTGTGACCCCGTGGACCATATAGTCCATGGAATTCTCCAGGCTAGAATACTGGAGCATTTAGCCTTTTCCTTCTCCAGGGAATCTTCCCAACCCAGGGGCTCAACCCAGGTCTCCTGCAATGCAGGTAGATTCTTTACTAGCTGAGCCCCAAAGTAAGCCCTGTTCCTATTAGGTCTTTACCATTTCTGTCCTCTATTGTGTCCTTCTTTGGATGAAATGTTCCTTTGATATTTCCAGTTTTCTTGAAGAGAGATATATATATATTCTTACCCTTTCTGTTGTTTTTCTCTATTTCTTTGCATTATTCATTGAAGGCCTTCTTATCTCACCTTGGTATTCTCCGGAACTCTGCATTTAGCTGTATGTATCTTTCCCTTTTTCTCTTGCTTTTCACTTCTCTTCTTTCCTCAGCTGTTTGTATAACATCCTCAGACAACCACTTTGCCTTCTTGCATTTCTTTTTTTTTTTCCTTTGGGATGGTTTTGTTTGCTGCTCCTTGTACACTATTACAGGCCTCTGTCCATAATTCTTCAGGGAGTCTCTTTACTAGATCTAATCCCTTGAACCTATTCATCACCTCCACTGAGTATTCATAGTGGATTTGATTAAAGTCATACCTGACTGGCCTGATTGTTTCTCCTACTTTCTTTAGTTTATGCCTGAATTTTGTTACTCCAAGGCCAAATTTACCTGTTATTCCAGGTATCTCATCTTCCTACTTTTGCATTCCAATACCCTATGGTGAATAGGACATCTTTTTTTTTTTTTTCTTTTGATGTTCATTCTAGGAGGTCTTCCTTGTCTTTGTAGAACTAACTTCAGCTTCTTCAGCATCAGTGTTTGGGACATATACTTGGATTGCAGTGTTGTTGAATGGTTTGCCTTGGAAATGAACCAAGATCATTCTGTCATTTTTGAGGTTGCACCCAAGAACTGCATTTTGGACTCTTTTGTTGACTATGAGGGCTACTCCTCATAGTAGTAGAGGAAAATACTATGCCCATAATAGTAAACAAAATGGTCATCTGAATTAAAGTCACTTATTTCCATCCATTTTAGTACACTGATTCCTAAAATGTCGATGTTCACTCTTGCTATCTCCTGCTTGACCACATACAATTTACCTTGATTCATGGACCTAACATTCCAGGTTCATATGCAATACTGTTCTTTACAGTACCGAGTTTTACTTTCATCACCAGACACATCCACAACTGAGCATCATTTCTGCTTTGGCCCAACCATTTCATTCTTTCTGGAGCTCTTAGTAGTTGCTCTCTGCTCTTCCTCAGTAGCATACTGCATACCTACTGACCTGGAGGACTCATCTTTTAGTGTCATACCTTTTTGCCTTTTTATACAGTTCATAGGGTTCTCACAACTAGTATACTGGAGTGGCTTGCCATTTCCTCCTCCAGGGGACCACATTTTGTCAGAACTCTCCACTATGACTTATCCATTTTGGGTGGCCCTACATGGCCACACATATATTCTTCTATATTCTTGAATGTATAAGTATTCAGTATTTTTTTAGTGAGTGATATTACACTATCCAACATATATGGTTTATATAATATAATGTCAATGACTCCAGTATTCTTGCCTGGAAAATTCCATGGACAGAGGAGCCTGGCAGGCTACAGTCTATGGGGTCACAAAGAGTTGGACATGACTGAGTGATGACCACTTATACATTGGGGGGATAAACCACAAATTGCTTATCCAGTTCACTCACAGCTTTTGAGATCTCATCCAAACTCATGTCTTAAAATGTCATCAACTCCCAGTCCAGATCTAGCTTCCTAAAACCAGAGTTACACATTGAACTATCTATTTTATAACAGAACTTGGATATCTAACAGAAATCTCAGACTCAGTTGAAAATTGTACTCATATCCCTACCTCTTTCTCCAGCCAGAGCTGTACTTTTAACTGTATTCTTGCTATCACTCAATTTAAAATATTTTCCTCAACCTTGTCCCCTAACTTTCCCCTTTTACTCTATGTAAAATCCTTCAGGAAATCTGTCTCTAATTACGAAAGTATATCTAGAGGCACAGCACTTACCACCATTTCTCCAGTTAGCAGATTGTCTTTGCTTTCATCATCTCTCTTCCAGATTATTGTATTAGCCCCCAAATTAGTTAGTCTATTCAAATTCCAGCACTTCTTCCACTGATACACTCTATACAACAGCTAGACTGATCCTTTTAAAACCTAAGTCCATCTACTTTCCTCTTACAAGCAAACTCTTTCAGAGACTCATCATTTCACTCTGAGCACAAGCCAAGTCTTCAAAGTAGTCTACAAGTCTATGTATGATCTGGAACCTGTCCCCTCCACAGCTCACTGTCATTTCTTTAATCCCATTTTTTTTTTTCCCCTGTTTTACTCTAACCATCTTGACTGGTATACAATTCCTGGAAAATGTTAGATGAATTCTCATCTTAGGCCCTTCATATAAGTCTCTCCTCTGCTTGGAAAACTCTTTAGTTACATGACTAATATCCTTATTTCCTTTTCTCAAATATTAGCTTTTTAAATGGCTTACCTTGATGGTTGCTTTAAGTTACATCACTCTCCGATGCATTCCATTTCCTCTTAGAGTATTCTAATATTTTCATTGCATTTATCACCCTGTAATATAATAAAAACTGTACTATTAATTTTGCTGGACTTTGTTGAAAACTAGAGCATAAGTACCATGAAGACAAAGCTCATTGTTCGTTTTGATTTCCAATGTATTCCAGATGTCAATATTAGTGTCCAGCACAATATTCAAAACATAATATTCAAATTGATTGAATAAACATAAATGCACAAAGTTCTGATCTGTGGCTATTTTACAATGAATATAATTTATGTAAATATATTTCAACATTACATTTGCATTTTTATGTGATTTGTGCTTTAGACTTAATATAGTTTACCAAAAAAAAAAAAAAGTATATCTAAAAACATGCTCA